>NW_005201287.1:698271-793271 GCF_000372725.1 Emiliania huxleyi CCMP1516 | reverse complement strand
AGCTCATCTGCAGGGCTGTGCGCTGGCAGCGTGTTTGCCGGGTACGGGAAGCTTTCGCACGCGCTCACCGCGCCCGAGGCGTCCAAGTAGGTTATGGTCCCTGGCGTATCGACTGAGGGCGGGAGAGGCCCGCTCGGCGAGATGACAATTGTGCCGTCCGCGGTCTGGATCCCCTCCTGCAGGAAGAGCGACACCTTGACCAACTTGCCGCCGAAGAAGCCGCACAGAGACTGCCGGGGGGCGGTGACACGGAATCAGGGGTTCTGGCGACGCAGGGGTGGCGGGAGCCGTCGAGCCCGCCTGCTTCAGCGAGGCGAAATCGGCACTGCTCATCGCGAGATACTTGTCGTAGACGGCCCGGATAGCGCAGTCGACAAGCTCAGTAACCGCCTCGGATCGGAGAACTTTCTTGCGAATCTCGTGCAGATGGTTCAGAGTTACCAGCACCAGCTCCTGCCGAGCGTCGCGCCCGGGTGTCGGTGGGCTGTGTGAGGACGCCGCACGCGTGGCGTGCGAGGGCTCAAGTGCCTGCGGATAGCGGCACGCCAGCATTTGGTACTTGAACCCCATCGTCATGAGGTCGAAGAGCTGCGTCGGGGCATCGGTGTGTAGATTGAGCTTCAGGTGGAGTGCAGGCGCTGGGAGAGGGGCGGGCGAACCTTGTCCATCGAAGCTTTGTTGAGACGCATGATGGATGAGTGCGCGAGCCGGTCGAAGATCTGGCGGGTCGCCTCGACCGAGTACATCTCTTGGCTTCGGAAGAGCTCACCGATGAACCGAGGGCTGTACATGGTGCGCACTACGTCGTGCAGCACTACAGAAATAGAGGGTTCGGGGTCCGGGCTGCGTGGGGCCAACGCGGCTCTTTGCGCGGCATGGCATGCCTCGAGTGGCCTTGTCGCTCGGGATGCTCTGTGCGTTTAGCCGCTGCTCCAAGATGTAGATCATCTCACCACCCATATTGATGATGAGCATCGGCATGCATGCATCTGACGCCATACTAGCGTTTGCGCGGCAGGGGCGCGCTCGCTGGGATCTTCTATCGTAACGCCGGCAAGCCTGCAGTTTCTTCTCTTGGAGCTTTGCCGAAAATCTCGGGTTGTTGCTCCCAGTGCCTCGCGATCTCCTTTCTTTCTAATCGATTCTCTTGGTAAGGGACAGGTGTACATAGGCGGCGCGAACGAAAGCCCCACCCAGCGCCGGCCGGCCTAGCTCCCCTCGCCACGGCGCGCTCGACTGCAGAAGAAAGAAAAAGATCGTGAACAACCCAAGGGAGGGATGGGAGGACGGCACGCCGCCACCACACAGGGATAGGGTGTGGTGACTTGGAACCAGGGGAGAGCCCTGCTCGATTTTTTTGGCCGTTCACGGCGATCACGGAACCACCGTGCAGGTCGACGCTATAGCGTTGGAATGCGGAGCTCTTCGCACTCTCTAGGGGTTGGAGCGATGTCTCGCTCCACTAGTACCTCGTTCGTACTCTCTGTTTGTCTTGCGTGACACTTGTGCCTCCACACTGTCCAGTGTGACTCATCGTGTCACGCACGCCGATGCGGCTCGTTTGTTGTTCGTCGGCGGCTTCCAGCTCTCTTTCTGTTCTGTTTTTGCACTTGGCCTATACTCTCGGCCTCCTCCGCGCGCCGCCGGGCGCAAGTGGGAGCCCTCGTGCTCCCGCCTCCCCGGAATCAAACGCTTGTAGGGCCTGAGAGTGGCCTGCCATGTCACAGGAAGGACTGTGGCTGCAGGAGAGTACCACCACCCATCACTTTAGTTGGTATAATACCCCACCTTCACGCGTCCCATGATTTCTTTTTTAGTTTCCCATAAGTAGGGTAGGTAGGTAGGTAGGACGTAGGTAGGGAGGAAGGGGCACCGCAGGGGCCGGTCAGGTTTTTGCAGAATTTCATGATGAGGGCCGCCCAAGCAAAAAAAGAATACACCTGAGGGCTCTCCCTGGTTCCAAGTCACCACACCCTATCCCTCCCTCCTGCCAAAAACCCAAAAACCTCCGGAGCACGGCCCTTCCGAATCTGACTGTTTTCTTTTTCAGTGTATGTAGCTCATTCGTACTTTAAAAGAAAAGAAAGAAAGAAAACAGACAACCCAAGGGAGGGATGGGAGGACGGCACGCCGCCACCACACAGGGATTTTAAGGAGAGGTGTGTGGTGCGCTATCCGTCGCCCACCCTAGGGAGTCTGCCTCTTCCTATCTCTCTTCGCAGTCTCTCGCCGATTCTCGCTACGATCATTCGTACTTTCTCGTAGATTTTGTTGCACTTTGTTTTTTTCAAACTCGCGTCCACGTCGCCGCCGAGCCGATTTGCCGAGCCGAGCCGAACGAGCCGCTCGCACGGTCACGGTCGTCCCTGTGCTCGCTGCTCTGTGGCACTCCGTCTGTCGCACTAGGCAGCGCGAACCGATGCCAGGCGAAAGCGACTACGATGGCTCGCCAGAGCCGGCCGATCGGCCCGACCGTCGCGCCGGCGATCCAGGCCACCGCCCACTCTCGCCCTGCGCCTCACTCACTCTGCGCCACCCTTGCTCTGCGCCGCGCCCACTCCGCCACCGTACGGAGCCCACCCTTCCGCCACCGCCCACCCGGCTCCTTGCCGCCTGCACAGATGCCGCGCCCGACGCGGCGAGGGCGAGCGCGCCCTGGCTCTCGTACCCAGAAGCGCTGGTCGCGTCTGAGGGGCACCTACCGACTTCGATAGACAGCCGGCCTCACCGCTTGGCCGGTGTCACTAGGCGCGCGCTGCCAGCCTCGGGTTGACGGGCAAGCGGCTTGACGCCCAGGCCTACTTGATCTGGCTGCTGTCGGTGCAGCACGGCGATCACCACGCCGCCGCAAAGGTCGAGGAGTGGGCCGCGCTTCAGCGCCTCAAGTCCGTCGACGGCTGCGCCGCGGCCGCCGTCGGCGTGGACCTGCTCGTCGCCGCCGACGTGAACGAGCAGTACGCCAAGTTCCAGAAGGAGTGCTACTCGCCTCCGCTGCCGCCGCCGCCGATGCCGCCGCCGCCGCTGCTGCCGCCGCCTCCGCTGCAGCGGCCGCTGCAGCAGCAGTCGCCCACCGCGAGCGACCCCTTCAGCAAGCGGACCGTGCTCCTCCTCGACGTCGAGACGACCGGGCTCGACACGACCAAGGACCGAGTCGTCCAGTTCGGCGCAGCGTACCTGCGGCGCGGCGCGCGGGTAGGACCTCCGCTCGAGTTGCTCGTCAACCCGGGCGTGGCCATACCGGCGGCGGCGAGCGCGGTGCACGGCCTCGGCGACGCGGACGTGGAGGACGCGCCGTCCTTCGCCGACGTCGCCCCCCGCATCGTTGCGCTCCTGCGCGGCGAGGCGGAGGCGGGCGGCGGGTCCGCCACGCCGCCCCTCCTCTGCGGCTACAACGCGCTCGCGTTCGACGTGCCGCTCCTCAACGCGGAGCTCGAGCGGCACGGCCTGGCGGCGCGCATCGACCCAGCGACCGTCCTCGACCCGCTGGTGTGGCTCAAGTTCTTCCGCCGCCACTGGCCCTCGCACGCCCTCGGCGCGGCGGCGGAGCGGTACTCGCACTCCCTCACAAAGGCGCACTCTGCGGGGGCGGATGCCGTCGCCGCCGGGGCGGTGCTGAGCGGGCTGCTGGCGGACGGGGTGATCCCGGACGACGCCGACGCCGCGCTGGCCGAGCAGGCGCGGCTGCGGGCGCTCCTCGAGGCGGAGACGGCGCGGTACGGCTCCTACCTCTACACGGACCGGGAGGACGGCGCCACGCTGCGGGTGGGCTTCGGGAAGCACGTGGGCGAGAGCCTCTCGGATATGCAGCCGTCCTACCTGCGGCAGCTGCTCGGCTTCCCCTCGCTGCCAGCCACCGCCGCCGCCGCCGTGCGCGAGGCGCTCTACCGCAGCGGCGCCGCGCCCCGGCCGCACCCCGGCCCCTTCCTCTTCGTCGTCTCGTCCCTCTTCGTCTTCTTCCGCGACTTCAGCGGCACGGCGGGATTCCGCGTCTGGAGCTCACTGTGAGAGCCGCTGGCGCTCCTCTCCCACCCCCTCCTTCCCTCTTCACTCGCTCTCACTCCTCTCCAGGCGCGATCCGACGCGGGCCTTCTCGGTCGGGCACGGCGCCGTCGGGAAGCTGGTGCGCATGTCGCAGCGCGTCGAGGATTCGGCGCTGTACGCGCCCGAGTCTCACCGCGACGCGGCGCAGCGCAGCCTCGAGCGCGGCAGCAAGGTGCTGGTCGCCGCCGGCGTCCTCGTCCCCGACGGCGCGCTGCGGCGGGCAGGTGCACTTGTGGGTTCACTACATTGACTCGTCCAGGTTGTGTGCAGGCGACGTCTGTCGCCTCGCGACGGAGGACGACCGCGGCCCGCTCACGCTGCTGCTCGCCGCCACGCGCAGACGCTTCGCCAGCCTCAATTGGGACGCCGAGCAGGCGTCCCGCTCGTCGCTGCTCACTCTGCGCGGGGACCTGCTGAGCCTCTCCCTTCTTCTCTCTAGGTCTATACTCGGTGGAGCCTCCGTCCGCTCAAAGTCACTCGCTCTCTCAAAGTCCCTCGCTGCTCCCTAGGTGATGACGCACGTCGTCCACGCCGCAGTCGCCTACGGCGTCACGTCCGGGCTCATCCCGTGGCGGCTCCTCACGGCCGGCTGCTCGCTCGGTGACGCCGCCTCGCCCTCTCACACTCCCTCTCTGCCCCCACGCTTGAGGAGAGGGGTTGCTCCGTAGGTGGGTCGCACGCTGCTGTCGGCGGGTGCGGCCGCGCGCTTAATTGAATCCGAGCGTCTCCTTGCGTAGGCAAGGCCGCCGGGAAGGGGCGCGCGGACGCCGGGGCGCCAAGCAAGGTGCTGTCGGAGCACGGCGAGCAGATCGCCGCGCACCCTCAGCGAGCCGAGAGCGCCGCCGTGCGAGCGCCTCTGTCGGCGGCGCTTGCATGCGCGCAGGCGTACCCGACAAAGCGCTGGAGGCGCGCGTAGTAGAGGATAGACCTTCACTCTCAGAGCTTCTCGCTTCTTCAGCCGCAGCCCGCGCTGCACTGGCTTGGCGCTCTCCACCCGTGCGTTTGCGTTCTTAGCGTGCGCCTCGTCGTGGACGCGCGGTCGGCCAACGGCACGATCATCGCCAAGACTTTCCTCGCCGTCTCGTGGGAGGAGAAGGGCGAGATCCTCCGCTTCCTCGAGTGGATCGTCGAGGAGGTCCTCTGGCGGGGCCAGCGGTTTCCGCTTGAGCAGCGAAAGAAGAAGGTGGCGGAGATTGCGAAGCACGTCCTCTCGAACCTGGCGGAGGGGAGCACGGTGCGGCGTCCCCTCCCTCCCCCTCCCCCCCTCCCCCCTCAAATCACGACTCACTCCCTCCGCCTGCCGCCGCAGCCGCTCATCGACGGGCTCGAGTGCTGCTTCCTCTTCCTCGACGGCTTCCAGGAGCTCCGCTCCACCCTCGCCGAGCTCGGCTTCCCCATCGGCGGCTCGCGCGCGCTTGGCTTCTTTGACTGCGCGGACGCCCCGATCCACGCCGCCCTCGCCGCTCCGCTGCCGACGCTGCCTGAGCTGGAGCACGGCCCGGCGACGGCGGAGCCCCTGGCGGCTGCGGCCGTGCGCGCGGAGAAGCGAGTCTCGAAGCTGACCGAGGAGCTCGCGGCGGCGGGCGCCGACTCGGTGGAGGGGGGTGATCACACGCCTCGCTCCACGTGCTGAGCCCGCCTCACACTCACCCTCACCGCTCCCCACCCCGTCTCTAGGTGCGCACAAACGCACGCAGCAGATCCTGCTCAACGGGGTGATGCTCACGCTGCAGACCTGCTGTGACGCCCTTCGCCGTTTCCCGGCGCGGGAGCTCTCGTTCGAGATGCAGTCGCTGCTGCGGCGCTGCGTGATGCTGCGGCCCGAGCGGCGCGTCCACCCCGCCGCCCCTCGCGGGCTGTGGCTATGTCGGAGGGGCGGCCGTGTTTTGCTCGTGTAGGCTCACCGCAAACCTACAGCACCAGGCGGCGCTCGGCGGCAAGCGCGGCGAGGTGGAGCAGTCCCACGCGCTGGCGCTGGAGGCGGTGCGCATGCGGGCGGCGCCAGCGGTGGCCGCGGCAGCGGCGGAGCGCGAGGCGGAGGCGCGGGCGCAGGCGCAGGCGGTGCAGGCAGAGGTGAGCGCTCTCGGCGCGTCCGCCGCCGCTGTGGCGGGGGCGGCCGAGGAGGTGCTCATCGCGAGGATGCTGCGCGACGCCTCGTCGGCGGAGGCGGCGCGGGCGGGCGCGGCTCGCGCTGCGCGACTCGAGTGGGTCGCGGGGGCGGACGAGATGGAGGTGGCGGCGGTCGACGAGGCGGAGGCGTGGACGGCCAGGATGGCAGAGGGGGCGGCTGAGTCTGTCGCGGGTTGGCTGCGGCGCGAGCACCTCCGCAGTGAGCCTGCGAAGCTGGCTGCAGTGGAGGCGGCGCGGGCGTGGGCGGTCACGGCGATTGGCGGACCGGACGTTTCGACGCTGGTCGCGCTCAGCCTGGCGGCGGTGCGGGCGGTCATGGGCGGTGCCGCTGCGTGGTACGTCGAACAGATCGCCGCGGCGGAGGCTCAGCGAGCAGCGGCGGCGGCGCAGCTGGCTGCTGCCAAGGCCCAGAGGGCGCGCGGGGAGGCGGTCCTTGCCGAGCGCACGGCGGCGGCGACAGCGGCTGCTCGCTCCGCGTCCCTCGCCGGCGCGGCGCAGGAGCACGTCGAGGAGGCGGCCGAGTTGGCGGCGGATGGCATGGAGGAGGCGGCGGCGGAGGCGGCGTCGGCGCGCGAGGATGCGCAGCGACGCATGCTCACGCGTTGCAGCCGAGGCGATCCCCGAGCGAGCTACGGGGCCGCGGCGAGGGCGGGCGAGCAGGCGCTTCCATCTCGGCTGCATCTCGGTCGCTTCTCGGTCGCACCTCGGCTGCACCTTGGCAGATCTCGGCATAATCTCGAATGATCTCGGATAATACCGGCTGCATCTCGGCTTAATCTCGGCGGCACATTGGCCAGATAGTCCATCGCGAACAGGTGCTGGACCGCCACCTCAAGAAGGAGTCCGCGCTGGCGGCGAAGCATGCGCGCTCTGCGGCAGCGGTCGTGGTGGAGGCGGCGGAGCGCGGCGAGGCTGCGCGGACCAAGGTCGCCCTGCTTGCGGCGCAGCAGCGCTGCGCGCTTCAGTCGCTGGACCGCGCGGCTCCCGCCCCGGGCAGCTTCCGCGTCAGCCTGCTGACCAACGTGCGCCCGCGCTCGGAGCCGACCGCCGCCCGGGCCACGCCGCTCCTCTTGACGGTGCTCGCTCCGCCTGAGGCGGGCGCCGCTGCGGCGGTGGCGGCGAGCCCGCTCAACCCCGACCCGCCGCAGACCCTCGCTCAGCAGCTGGCTGCGGCGGAAGCGGCGGCGGAGGCGGCGGAGACGGTGGAGGCGGCGGCGAGGGCTGAGGCCGACGCCGCGGCGCGAGAGGCGTCGGAGGCGGAGGCGCGGGTGCGGGCGGTGGCCGAGATGCGGGCGGGGCAAGAAGAGCGAGCGATGCAGGCGGAGGCGGAGGTGGAGGCCGCGTTGGAGGTGGCGGTAGAGGAGGTAGAGGAGCTGCGCCAACACGCGGCGGCGCCTGCGTGGGAGGACCGCGGCACCGCGGCGACCCTGCCGAGGGGCCGCCGGCTGACACTCCTCGCCTGCAAGAACTGCCAAAAGGCGAAGACGGCCTGCACGGACCAGCGGCCGTGCCAGCGATGCACGCGGCTCGGGCTGCAGTGCGAGGGGGAGGCGAAGCCGGTGCGCCGCGCCTGCGACCAGTGCAAGCGGGCCAAGACCAAGTGCGACCTCAACGACGCGATGCCCTGCGCGCGCTGCGTCCGGCTCAAGCTCGAGTGCACTGCGGGCGGCAGCTGCAAGAGGCCGCCCGGCCTCGAGGAGCCGCACGGACCGCCGCAGTGGCCCGGCGCATGCGCGACCGCCGCCGCCGCCGCCGCCGTCCAAGCCGCGGCGACGACGGGCCCTGCGATGACTGCGACAGCTCCGACCCTGGCCATGGTGGCGGCTCCCGCGCTGGCGGTGGCGGCTCCCGCGCTGGCGGTTGCGGCTCCCGCGCTGGCGGTGGCGGCTCCCGCGCTGGCGGTGGCGGCTCCCACGCTGGCGGTTGCGGCTCCCGCGCTGGCGGTTGCGGCTCCCGCGCTGGCGGTGGCGGCTCCCGCGCTGGCGGTGGCGGGTCCGGTGGCAGGCCCGGCGGTGAGGACGGTCGACCTTCCGGCGGCGGCGTGCCGCGACAACCTCACCGCCGGCGAGGCGGCCGCCGCTCTGGACAGGCTCTCCCTGCCCGCCCTCACCGAGCTCGCGGAGGTGGCAGAGGAGGGCCTCACCCTCGACGCGCTGCTCAAGCGTTCCTTGGCCGCCTCCGCCTGCACCCCCGCCTCCGCCTCCGCTCCCGCCTCCGCCGCCTCCGCCTCCATCGCCGAGTCCCCCGCCGAGTCCGCCGCCGCCGAGCCGGCAGCCGAGCCGGCAGCCGAGGCTCCAGCCGAGCCTCCTGAGGCGGTCCGAGCAGCGGGCGCCGGCGGCGAGGCGGCGGGCTGCGGCGGCGGCGAGGCCGGCGGCGGCCAGGCGGACGCTTGCGAGGTGCTGTGGGTGACCGACGAGATGCTGGCGTATCGCGGCGCCACAGCAAGCAGGACGCGCACCCCACTCCTCACGTGCCCTGGCGTCAGCGCGCAGCCGATTGCTGCTGTAGGCTCGACCAAAGCGGCAGCTCGAAAGCGAAAGCGAGCGAAGCCCGTTGCTACCCGCTCTTCCGCCGTACGCGACCGGGTGAGGCGTTGCCCATGGGCTGGCGCTCCGCTAACGCGTCCACCCGAGCATTTGTCTCTAGGTTGAGATCGTGCCGCCAAAGGTGGACGGAGCCGGCCGGGCAATGCGGGCACGCAAGCAGGTCGACTATGCTGCGGAGGAGGCCAAGTACGACAACGAGAGCATGGGCGCGAGCAGCGAGGAGGAGGAGGGGGGCGGGAGGGCGGCGCGCACGCGGCGGCAGAAGCAGCCGGCCTGGGAGGACGAGGACGAGGTTGCCCGCTCTTTCGCCGTCGGCGACCGGGTGAGGCGTTGCCCCTACGTTGGCGCTCTGCTACCGTGTCCACACTCGAGCATTTGCACTCTAGGTTGAGATCGTGGGGCACGCGGAGGGATTCTTCGGATCGCGATACGCTGGGGCGGTCGTCGACTCATGCCCGTCTCGCGGCTTGCTCGTCGACTACGATGCGTTCCCCGGCGACGAGCCGGTGTGGGAGCCACTCAAATTCGCGCGGCCGAGCGTCGAGCGCGAGACGTGCGCCGCTGGTTCCGTGCCGCTGCTGCCTGGGGCTGCTTACACCGGACTCTTCGGTGCTCTGGCGATGCATCTCCTCGTCTCACGGCTGTCCGATCTCGCATAGGCGGCCGTCGAGGTGGCCCACGAGGGCGGCTGGTGGGAGGTGATCCCGCACGGTCGGCCACTATCCCACTCTCTTGCTCATCGCTAGCACGTGATCACCCCGCACAGGCCGTCTACGAGGGGGTGGCGCCGTCCATCTTCGGGGGCGTCTGGCCTCTGCACTCGGTCTACTCCATGCGGTACAAGGTGTCGCCCTCCTCCGTGCCAAATCTCCCTGTGCCGCATTTACTCACCGCGGGCGCGCGCTCCCTCCCGCAGCTCCGCCGCGAGGTCACCTCCTCGGCCTTGCACGTGCCACTCACGAGCGCCTAAGTGCTCCGCCACGGCTACCACGGCGACCTCCGGAGCTTGGAGCACGGAAGGGCCGCGAGTACAGGTGTGGCCGACTGCACGCTAAAGGCTACACGTTCGCACACGACTTGCTGAGTGGCTCTCCCTGCACGGAGCGGTGGTTCCGTGATCGCCGTGAACGGCCAAAACAATCGAGCAGCGCTCTCCCCGGTTCCAAGTCACCACACCCTATCCCTGTGAGCTGTGTGTCCTGTGTGGTGGCGGCGTGCCGCGTCCTCCCATCCCTCCCTTGGGTTGTCTGTTCTGGATCTTTTTCTTTCTTCACCACACCCTGCAGTCGAGCGCGCCGTGGCGAGGGGAGCTAGGCCGGCCGGCGCTGGGTGGGGCTTTCGTTCGCGCCGCCTATATACACCTAATCTTACCTACGGTGTACGGACTTGGCCGCTACACTAAAAAAATGAAATGCGATCGTTGTCCCTAGTTCGACCAATCACGGGTCACCACGTTTGATTCCGGGGAGCACGAGGGCTCCCACTTGCGCCCGGCGGCGCGCGGAGGAGGCCGAGAGTATAGGCCAAGTGCAAAAACAGAACAGAAAGAGAGCTGGAAGCCGCCGACGAACAACTAAACGAGCCGCATCGGCGTGCGTGACACGATGAGTCACACTGGACAGTGTGGAGGCACAAGTGTCACGCAAGACAAACAGAGAGTACGAAAGTGCGAGGTACTAGTGGAGCGAGACATCGCTCCAACCCCTAGAGAGTGCGAAGAGCTCCGCATTCCAACGACAAGCATCAGATCACCCATTTGGGGACGTTTGACATCGTGATTTCCCCGGAAATTTTCTTTTTATGCTGTGAAAATTCCAGCGTGAAGAGAGGGAAAACCCCGACGGGAGGGCCCTGAGATCGTGCCCGGGAAGAGAGGTGTTCGGGTACTTAGTAACAGACCTACCCTACATACCCCGTATGTATGTATGTAGAAAGATGAATAACAGTCAGGCTTGGACTGGACACCAACGCGGTATTGGTGGACGGATGAGGGCCGCTAAGCAAAAAAAGAATAGACATTTCACGGCGATCACGGAACCACCGCTCCGTGCAAGGCACGCTATAGCCGACCCTAGCGCGCTGCCGCACAGCGGCCCTTCCCGCCTCGCCACTCTGCGGTGGGCCGCGCCGTCGGCGCCTACCACGGCGGCGCGGCGCCGCGGACCTGTTGTCTCGCCGCGCCGGCCAGCCTGCGGCGCTGGCACAGCGATGCCGCACGCAGAACACAGAGATTCTGATAGCGGGCCTCTCTCCTTCCGGCCGCCAGCACACACCGTTCACACTCGCAGCCTGCTGCCTCTCCCGCAGAAGCACTCCGACACACACCAGAGACGACCGACACCGCTCACGCGCCGCGCGCCGCGCCCGCAGACACCATGGCCTCGTGCGCTGACGCCAACCTGAAGGACTGGGACCCTGAGGTCTACCGCTTCCTGCTCGAGGAGAAGAAGCGGCAGGTCAATGGCATCGAGCTCATCGCGTCCGAGAACTTCACCTCCAAGGCGGTGATGGAGTGCCTCGGCTCGTGCATGACCAACAAGTACTCTGAGGGCATGCCTGGCGCGCGCTACTATGGCGGCAACCAGATCATTGACCAGGTGGAGAACCTGTGCCGCTCGCGCGCGCTCGCCGCGTTCAACTGCGATCCGGCCAAGTGGGGCGTCAACGTGCAGCCCTACTCCGGCTCGCCCGCCAACTTCGCCGTCTACACTGCGCTGCTCACGCCGCACGACCGCGTCATGGGGCTCGACTTGCCGTCGGGCGGCCATCTCACGCACGGCTACTACACCGCCAAGAAGAAGATCTCGGCCACGTCCATCTACTTCGAGTCCCTCCCCTACCACGTCGACAGCCAGACCGGCCTCATCGATTACGACCACGTGCGCTGCGCGCCGCCTGCAGCCCCCACCACCTACCCACCGCCGCCTGCCCGCCGCCGCCTGCCCGCCGCTAGTGCGCCGTGCGCCCGACGCGAGCACTCGCCTGCCCCTCGACAGCTCGAGAAGACGGCGATGGTCTTCCGGCCCAAGATGATCATCGCGGGCGCCTCCGCCTACCCGCGCGATTGGGACTACGCACGCATGCGCGACATTTGCGACAAGACGGGCGCCTTCCTCCTTGTCGACATGGCGTGCACGCACGCCCGCACGCCCGCACCGCCGTCGCCATCGCACCGCCCTGGGCCCGGCGCCTGCTCTCGCCGGCGGCTACGTCGCGGCGCCGGCGCAGCGCAGCCGCCCTCGTTCCGCCGCCGTCGCACTCTCGCCGCCTCGTTGCCCTGACTCCTGCCGCGGCGCTGTCGCAGGCGCACATCTCCGGCCTTGTGGCCACGGGCGAGCAGAAGTCGCCCTTTGACTATGCGGACGTGGTCACCACCACGACGCACAAGTCGCTGCGCGGCCCGCGCGCGGGCATGATCTTCTTCCGCCGCGGCCCCAAGTCGGACGCGGAGAATGCGCCGCACTACGAGTACGAGGACGCCATCAACTTTGCCGTCTTCCCGGCGCTGCAGGGCGGGCCGCACAACCACCAGATCGCGGCGCTGGCGACGCAGCTCAAGGAGGTTGCGACGCCCGAGTTCAAGCTGTACGCGAAGCAGGTGCGCGCCAACGCAAAGGCGCTGGCCGACTACCTCGTCGCTCAGGGCTACAAGCTCGCGACCAACGGCACCGAGAACCACCTGATGCTGCTCGACCTGCGGCCGCTCGGCCTGACGGGCAACAAGATGGAGAAGGTGCTCGAGCACATGCACATCACGCTCAACAAGAACGCGGTGCACGGCGACGTGAGCGCGATGGCGCCCGGCGGCATCCGGATCGGCACGCCTGCGATGACGACGCGCGGCCTCAAGGAGGCGGACTTTGTCAAGGTTGGCGAGTTCCTGCACCGCGGCATCCAGTTCGCGCTCGAGGTGCAGAAGGCGTCGGGCAAGAAGCTCGCCGACTTCCTCAAGGCCATCGACGAGAAGGCCAACGCCGACAAGCTCGCCGGCATGTGCTCCGAGGTTGAGGCCTTTGCCGGAGCCTTCCCCATGCCGGGCCACTAGAGGCTGTCGAGCAGATACGCATAGTTGGATTGGCCGCGCCAGCGGTGTGGGGCGTGGGCCGCGGGCTCGCACGCCACCAAGTACGAGGGGTTCTGACGGCATCAGCATGTTCAATCGGTTGGTTTTTCCTTTTTGAGAGGTTCGTTGCTGTGGAGGGCTGTGGAGGGCGCAGCGCAGCGAGTGTGAGCTCTGGAAAGAGAGACGGTTGTACTACGGTGCGTCAGAGCCAGGATGCGTGCGCGGCCATTTTGTAAAGGTTATTTATGAAATTTATGGAGCTCAGCTGGGCACGCGCCACGGCGCACCCGGCCGCCCTGTGCGCACGTTTGCAGCTGTGCCCCACCCGGCGGTGCGCCCGTCCCCGCTCTCCGCTGCGCGGTGCGCGCTGCGCGAGACCGGACTCCGGAGTCGGCTTCCGAGCGCGCTGCAGAGAGCTGCGAACGGTGCCGCCCATTGACGGCGTCAGCGAGCGACACCGAGGTCCGAGCGTCGAGCTCGAGCGGTCGACCGTCGAGCCCAACGCGCAGCCGAGCCAGGAGCCACAAATGCAACACTAGAGAGCTTTCCACAGCCCCCAGCCCCCTGCCAGCCGGGCAGGGGCGCGTGGGCGTCGACGTGCGTTCGTCGTGCAGAGCTCCTTAGCCCACCGTCCTCCGTTGCCCACGAAAGAGCTGCATGGTCTCACCGCTCGACAGAGGCACCGGAGGCTCAGCTCTCAGCCCAGCCCCCACCAGTCAACAGGCTGAGCGCCTCGGCTGCCGATGCGAGCGGCGCCTGCTGCCCCGCTGCGTCAGAATGCTGCTGTGGCGGCGCCTGCTGCGGCGGCAGCGCCACTTGATGTAGCCCCTGCTGCTGCGCCGCCCCCTGCGGCGCGAGTCCCTGCGGCGGCAGACCCTGCTGCACCAGATCCAGCTCATGTGGCGCCAGCTCGCGGGGCCTCTTTTCGCCGACGTGCAATGGTTGCGCGGCGTGAGAGCCCAGCTCCTGCGCCTCCGACGCGTCGGAGCTTTGGCGCGCCTGGACCGAGTTGATGGCTGCAATCCAGGCATCGATGTTGTTGCCAGGCCCGCCAGAGCCAGCGCCAGCCTCGGGCATGGGCAGCGCTGCAGGCGGCGCGCAGTGCGGCGAAGGCGAGGAGTGGGAGGGGGGCTGGATCGCCACCGAGGCCGCCTGCACGATGGCGTCCATCGGGAGCAGCCAAGACGTACTGCCTGGGAGCCTGGAGTCAAACGGGCCGAGGGTCAGGGCCGCACACATATCAGATTTCAGAACACATTTCCGTGCCGCCCTGCAGCTGACTGCGGCTGGCGCGTTGGCAGAAGCCCGGACGGCCCAGCCAGCGGGCTCGATTCTGCTTGCTGTAGAGCCCCGTGCGACGTCGACGGGCACATTGCCTGTTGGGCGTGTATGTGCTGCGGCGCAAGCTGCGGCTGCGATGAAAGGAGCAGTGCGTCCGCCGCCTGCGCCGCCTGGAGCGCGGGCACGCACCACGGTGAGAGGGTGGGGGTGGTTGGGAGCAGGCGCACTCGCGCGCGGGTGCCTCGCTGGAGCACGCCGACTGCGCCACCGCGTGTGGCTGCACGTAGTGAGGCTGTCCTTGCGGTCCTTGGGGGGCTTGCGGCGGGAGTTGCTGCACGGGCTGCTGGAAGTGCAGCTGCTGCGGCGCCTTCGGCACAACGCGAGACGCTGAGAGTGGGGCTCGCAACCCAAGGTGGGTCCACGAAGGCTCCCGCTTCGCCTGGGCCGCGAGCTGCGACGCCCCCATCGAGTCGCAGCTCGGCATGCCAACACCAATGCCCATCCCGTCCACCGGTGGGGCCATAAAATCGCGCCGGATCTTGAACTGCCGCGCCTCCAGCTGCGCGAGGGACTCCAGCGATTCGATGTTTTTGATCCACTTGCGCAACTGCGCCTGCAACAGAAGTGGCGGCGGGTGGACTGGCCAGTGGCGTCCCCTCTTCTTGGCGTGGCGGGACCCACCGGGGCCCGCCCATCCGCTCACTCACTGGGGAAGGCGGAGCGAACGAGAGCGGCGGCATTTTGTGTGAACTGGGCAAGGTGGCAGTGGCTCGCGACGACCCCAGTCGAGGGGACGTGGGGGCAGTGAGAGGCTCTGGAGAATCTGCCCCGCGCCGGCTCAACGCCCGGATGGTCCCGGCAGGTCGGCTTGATTCTGCACGTTTCCGGGCGGGCGAGCGCCTCGCGGACGACGCGGAGCTTGAACTCCGCTGAATACAGCGTCCGCGAGCGGCGCTGCCGCTGTCCCTCGGCAGGCATCATGCGCTTCGCGGCGCAGCCCTCGACGAGCTTTACCTCGTTAGGGGGGTACGGGGCGGGCGATTCGCGGAAGTTTGGTTGGCAGCCGCGCCTCTTGAGGGTCAAAACCGAAGAAAAAAGTCTTTCTTTTTTTGCCTACGTTGGGAAGAAAGACATGCTTTCCTTTCTTTCGGGTCGGGGGCGTGGTGGGGGCGTTGGGGTGGGGCGGCGCGGCGCCGGAGTGGGAGTGGGTGACTGCTCCTGGTGGGGGCTACGGCTTCCAGGAAGCCGTCGCCCGCGCTTGTCGCTTTGTGTTTTGGCCGCCCGTGCTGAATCAGCAGGTCGACGACCACACCGCTCGTGGCCTGTGCTACGTCGCCCCCGAAATGTCCACCGTGGCGGAGCGTGCTGCCCTCCGCTCGCTCGACAATGGCAAGCGGCCATGCGCGTCGGCGGCGCCGCCAGCCAAGGCGGCGCGACATATGGCAGTGGCGCCGGAGGGCGTTGGTGCGGAGCCGCGGCGCCTGCTGAGAAGCCGAGGCGTCCCTCCCGAGCCTGCCGGTGGCAGTTGTGCGCCTGCAGAAGCAGTCACGATCCGCGTCTCTTCCCTCGCCGCCGCAACCGGCTACCACCCGTGGGCAGATGCGCACGCCACCTTCCTCTCCGCGCTGTACGGAGGCCGCGCAGGCAGGCAGACGCTCGAGGACGACGGCGAGCTGCTTGGCCTCTCCCTCGTCGACCCCGAGGAGGAGGCGCTCCGGCGCCTCCTCGCCGCCGCGGACGGCCCTGAGAGGAGCGGCGAGGAGCGTGGCGCCCGCCAGCTCGCGAGCGAGCTGGCCGCCGTCCTGGCAGCGGCCGATCGGCAGCCGCCCTCGGCGGGCGGCGCTGCAGCTGCGGGCGACGCGGCCGCTGCGTGCCTCGCCGCGGCAGCGGCGGAGGGGACGGTAGGGGCAGAGGCGGCGCTCGCTGCCGCGGCCGTCCGCTCACGCCTCAACACCTCGCACGGGTGCCGGAGCGAGGCGTCTGCGCTGCGCAAGTACGAGCAGCGGTTCGGCTGCGCGGTGCGCGACTCGAATGACGCGCTGCTCGTCTGGCCGATTGGTGCGGACGCGGAGGAGCCACGCCGGCCGGTGGAACACGTCGCGTCGTGGCGCGGCCGCCAGCAAGGCAGCGGGAGGGGGGAGGCACGTCCACGACACGTCCCTCGACGCGTCGGTAGGAGGCCCGGCGGAAGGGTTAGAGCAGCTGCCTCCAGCCGGCCCCGCGCCGCCGGCTCTGACGACGGCGGCCGGGCGCGTCGCTGGCTCCGCGCGCTCGACCGCTGCCGCGCGGCGCTCGCCGTCGAGAGGGGAGAGGCGGCTCCTCAACACCGCTCCTCCCTCCCCAACCCCCTTCCGATCACCGCTCTCTGCAGACACCTGCAGCCCTTCGGCCAACTGGAGAGCTTGGCCCGACCCTGGCACACCGCACAACGCCGACTCCGACCCCGCACCGTCCGCCCCAGGTGGAGGCGTGGGCGCGCGCTCTCTTCTCGCTCGACCCGTCCTCCCGGCCGGCGGACTACCGCCTGCCCGCTGGCGGCTGGGACGTGCAGGCTG
Source organism: Emiliania huxleyi CCMP1516 (assembly GCF_000372725.1). NCBI lineage: Eukaryota > Haptophyta > Isochrysidales > Noelaerhabdaceae > Emiliania > Emiliania huxleyi. Next base: position 776,655 of record NW_005201287.1, on the reverse strand, counting down.
GCCGCTCCGACCTGCGCCGCTTCCCTGGCCCTTCCCTGGCCCCTTCTCCGACCCTGCTCCGACCCCTCCTGCAGGCCCTCTTCTCCGACCTCCGGGTCGCGCGCGGCCGAGCACTCCTCGCGAGCCTGCGCTGCGCGGAGGCGGCCGCCGCTCCCGAGGCGGCGGGCGAGGGACGGCCGCCGGCTCGCCTCAGCCGCGCCGCCGACTATTGCCACGGCGGTGCCGCGTGGGACATCTCCGCGCTGAGGGCGGACCTCGCAATCACGCGCCGCCGGCTGCGGATCGCCGCGGCGGAGGGGCGGCGCTGCGGGCCGGGGAGGGGCGGGCTGGAGGGCGGCGACTCGGCCTCTCCGCCCCTGCCGCCGCCCCTCGTGCGGCTGGTCGGCGCGGTCGACGGCGTGGCGGACGAGGTTGTGCTCACGCGCGGCGAGGGCGAGGGCGAGGGCGAGGAGAGCTGGGCGCTGCGGACCGTGGTGGTTGAGGTGAAGAGCCGCGTGCGCCGCATCGCGCGACCGCCCGCGCTGCACGACCAGCTGCAGGCCGTCGCCTACTCGCTCATGCTGCGTGCCGAGGCGGCGCACCTCGTCCAGACGCTCGGCGAGGAGATGGACGTTTCCCCCGTCGAGCTGCACGGGCCGCCGATGTGGCACGCGGCCAACTTCGAGGCGCACGTGCTGCCGCGCCTGCGAGCGTTCGCGGCGGCCGTCCAGGCGATGCGGGCCGACGTCGCCGCGCGGGTCTCGTACCTCTGTGGCGACGATCGCTGGCGCGACCGCTTGCTGCGCGAGCGTGGTTGCGGGTTCCTAGTCAAATGACGCGCTCCGGGGCCCCTATATTTTGGTCGCAGTGTTCGGCTCGATGGTGCCACTACGTACTTTAGTGAGTTCGGCCGACAGTCTATCTATAGAGAGTGCATCAGCTCACACGTGATAAGCCGCAGCCCGTTCGAGCTTGGGATGAAGAAGCCACTGCCCACCGCTCCCTTCTCCGTGCCGATAGAGCGACAATCGCGCGCCTTTTTCGCGCGCAACAGCGGCTCCTCAGTGCTCAGAGATGGTGCGCAGCAGCCCCGCAGATGCTCAAGAAGCAAGAGAAGAGGTGAGAGGCAAAGTTCGGCGCCGCCACCGGGACAACCTCGGGCAGGATCTCGGGCGGCGCCGGACGGAGCTTCTTCGCTACAATCCGTGTCACCGTCGCAACCACCTCAATCGAGGCGGGTGAGGGCGAGAAGGTAGAGGCCGAGGCGGCGGACGAGGTCGAGGCGGCAGCTTCACCTTGCTCGTCGTTGTCAGCAACTTCGTCTGCAGCGCGTGGCAGCGCCGGAGCCGCAGCCCAGCCGGCGATGGCCAGCGGAGGTGCCCTCCACAGAATGGTTGGGTAGTAGGGCTAGAGGGTCGCTCTACACTTAGCCTCTGCAGCGAGCAAGCGCTCAACTTAGCCCCCGCACGGAGCCGGGCTCGGACTTAGACGCTGTATGGTCGGGGGCCATGAACTTAGACGGCACAAGGCCAAATCCGGGTAAAACCCGGGTATACCTGCAAAAGTCCAGGTTTACCCGAAAAATACCTGGACGCGTCCCGACCAACGTATGCCGCGCACGACGCCATATCGCCTTGTCCCAGGGCCAGTGCGCTACTTGCGGCGCGCAACTCCTGCTCAAGTACGCGCACCGTACCATGTGCTGCCGCTATGCGTGCCTTAAGGCGGCTGCGGCGAAGCGGCGGGCGCGGCATGCCGATGGCAGTGCGGACGATGCGGTTGCGATGTGTTCTGCTTCAAGATCGTGGCGGTGCTTGGCATGCACTTGTGCGATCCCAATCAGCTCATCGCAACGCGAAGCAGCGCAACAAGCTGGCTGCTGCCAACAAGGCCCTATGCTAGATCTACCTCACGCGCGGATCGTTCAAAGAGGACCAGCATACACAGGCTTCTCTGACATGCGTTTGTTTGAGCTTGAGGCTATTTATGTGAGAAATGTTTGGCTAGAGATTGCGCTCAAGAAGAGCAACGAGAATCGGAAGAGGAGGATGCTGAGGCGGCGATTGCTGAGGCATGAGGAGGATCGATCCGGATTAGAAGGCGCCCGCCGCAGGCGAAGAAAATTTGGGGGCTAGCGCCGTATCGTTGATCACAGTGGGAGCCTCTTGGCCCCAGGCTGTGCCACGGCCGACTTAGCCGATGTAAGAGGCTCTCGCTGATCTTAGACCGCGTAAGCACCCCAGCGTGACTAGTCACACTTAGACCCGCTCAGCCTCGAGGCTCAGAACTTAGACTACTACCCAACCAGTCTCCACAGGAGTGCAAGGCTCGCGCGCTCTGGTGGCAGGCCGTTGTAGGCTGCAAAGTTGGCGAGGGCGATGCCTATGCTGCCTGCTCATCGTACACCTCCTGGAAATATTGGGCTCCCGGTGCGAAGAGCACATCGCAGCTCGGGCGCCGCAGCTCGCTCATGGTGGCGTTGCACGGCAACGGCCGGCGTCTCGGGCTCAGTCCACCTGGTTTGGCTGTGGCAGTGACCGCGTTGGTAAGATCTCTGTGTGATGACATCACGCGGCGGGCGGCGGTTTTACCATTTTGTGAAAGTCGTCAGCGTCTACCACAACAACACACACTCTTGTGCCCCCCCCCCCCCGAGCCCACACACACAACACACTTCTCACGCCCTCCCACTCACACACCAACAACACACTGTGCCTGTGCGGCTCCCCCCCCCCACACACACAGAACCCCCCCACACAAACACACAATCTTCCTTTCTTCGGCTTTCAGGTTCCTCCCACCCACCGAACCACGCCACCAGCACACCTTGCCCGCACGAGCTTCTTCTTTCAAGGGCCGGACACGACAAGCACGCTATTCGTGCGCCACACCTCCCGGCCACTGCGGCCAGGCAGTAGCTCGTAGGGCGCAAGCGAGGAGTGGGTGTCGACGACAGAATGTGGCTGCTTGCTCATCCGGAACTCGTAGGTTAAGGACTGGCTCCGCGAGGCGTCGCGGAAGACCTGCACATTTGCCGCCGCCTGGCTGCCCGAGACCTGCACCCCAGGCGGCAGCACCTCGTACCCAAAGCCAGAGATGAGCGGATTGTATGTCGCTCCTCGGACCATCTGGTCGAAACGGTCGAGGTTGTAGCCAGAGGGCCAAGCAGTCGAGGCGCGATTTCCTGGCGAGGCCAACTGATATGCGACCAGGGTGCTCCCCGCCTGCATGTCGTCCATCTGCGCGCGCAGCACCGCCTCTGCACTCGTCGTGTCGACGCCAGAGGGCGGGGACGGCGGCGGGCACGGCACCTCCGATAGTCTGCGTGACTCCGAGAAGGTGGCGGATGTCGGCGCCGTAGTGAGTTCAGCTTCTCTTTCGGACGCCTCGAAACGAGAGAATGCAAAGTCCGTTGCGTAGGGTGACCGCACCTCGTACATGGCGGCACTTCCTTCAATCGCACCCTCTGCCTGCGCCGAGGTTGTGAACCGGCCCGGCGCGGTGGGGTAGATGTCAACCTTACCCTCCCGGCGAACAGGCGACGAGAAGGACTGGCCGAGGATGCCGTGGGGTAGCGAACGCGCTGCCACGCCACGTGAATCGGCGCTGAGGCTCAGGTCGAGTCGGTGCCGCGCCCCTGCTGTCGAACTGTGAACGGAATTGCCGCGGACCGTGATTGACCAGCCGCGGACGGAGAAGGTGGCAGACGAGTACTTGATCCCTATGGACAGCTCCTCGCATCGCCGTTGGAGGCCAAGCCCCATCCAAAAGAGACGTCCGCCGCAGGAGCCATTTACAAACTGCCAACCCGTGTTGAACGCGTTTAGCTCCGACGCCCAGAAGGATGCATTTGCCCACTTCCGCTTGGCGCCACCGACGCGCGCAACCACATGGGCCTCAGTGATAAAGGAACCGTTCACGGTCAGGTTGCCGAGACCGAATGTTGCCTCCTCCGTCTTGACATTGACAGCCAGCCCAGGCGCAGAGAAGAAGGCGAAGAGGTGGCCGTCGCGGCCCCGAAAGTCGGCGCGGCCGCCTCGAGCAAGGACGAGGTGCGGATCTCTGAAGGCGTGTGCCCCGATTGCGGAGCACGGAGGCATTGTCCGGGCGGTCGTGTGCAGGTCGGTGCAGGCTGGGTGGCGATCCGGATGAGGGACTTGAACTTTCCGCCCGTCCTTTTTGCATGCGTCCTTCATCTTCTGCTTCGGGTCCTGATGCTGATCTCCTGAATTCCTGTTCTCCTTTCGAATGAGTTTCTTCTGGCAAAGGGACGACCCGACCCCGAGATCGTCGGTCTCTCGCACGCATGCCCACATGCCGGTGCACCTCTTCACCCATGGCATATGCAAGTCCTGGCCCGGCTGTGCCTGCCAGTCAGTGCCAAAAGCCTCCCTTTGGTTTCCGAGAAATGAAATGAGAACAAAACGTAGGACCTCTAACTTACCTCCGTCTTACAAATAATTAAGCGACCGAACGGCAACGCAATGTCACAGTGGAGGATGGAGAACGGCACAGCCACGGCGACGGCCCTCACACGTGACTACGTAAAATAATGTGCGGCGCGCACAGACCTGTCTCGTGCGTCTCGCTAGTAGACCTCGACGTGCCACTGGCCCGCCTTTTTCCACTCGCTGAGCTTGTCCTCCCACACGAGCCCCTTCTCCTTGCACACGCCCTCGAGCATCTCGGTGATGCCGGGCATCATGCCCTTGAGGCCGCAAAAGTACATGTGCGCGCCGTTGTCCATCCGCTCAAACACCTCGTCGGCGTGCTGCGCGACCTTGTCCTGGATGTACATCTTGCCGCCTACAGGGCGCGTCGCAGATCGCCGACGCGCGCCGTCTCTCGCCCCGCCCGGCCCGTCTCCGCCGCCGCCTCCGGGCGCGCTCTCCTCCCTGGAGAGGGCGTACGTGAGGCGGAAGGACTCGCGGCCCTGCGCCGCGCTCCTGCCCCTCGCCGTCTCGCGCTGCAGGATCGCCTGCCACTCGTCGTCGTAGAGGAGAGCATCGCGGTTGGCCACGCCCAGGAAGAGCCACGCCAGGCCTACGGCGGGGAAGGGGTGGGGGGACGCCTCGAGGACAAGCCTCCCGCCACTCCGCCGCCGGAGCGGGGTGTGCTCGGGGACCGCGAAATGCGTCGGCGGCGGGCGTCGGCTCCAGGAAGAGGCGGCGGAGGAAGCCGCGGTAGGGCGCGATGCCGGTGCCGGTGGCGAGCATGATGAGGTCGGTGGCCGGCTCGTGCTCGGGCATCAGCATCACCTTGCCCGTAGGGCCGGTGAGGTGCACCTCGTCGCCAGGCGAGGAGTCGCACCTGCGGAGGACGCCGCTGCCGTTAGGGACGTGTCGTGGACGCGTCCGCGTCGAGCCCGACCAGCGCGCGCGCGCAGGAAGTTGGAGCAGACGCCCTTCTTGGCGGGGTCGTGCGCCCCCGTGTCCGCGTCCCAGTACAGCGCGCGCCGCACGCACAGCGAGACGGAGCTTCCCTTGGCGTCGTCGCCGTAGCGCGTGCTCGCGATCGAGTACAGCCGCACCGCGTTCGGCTTGCCTAATAAGTGGTGCAGATCGGATAAGGGCAGAGGAGAGGAGAGGAGAGCCGCAATCGTGCGTCTGGCGCGCCAGTCTTTGCGTTGACGCCGGGCGGAATCACGCCGAGGCTCTGCCCCTCCCAGTACCGAAAGTTGTCGCCGGTGCCGATCCGGATGTGGCACACCTCGCCGGGCGCGGCGGGACCGACGATGCGCTTCGCCGAGATGATCGCGCCCGCGAGCGGCGCCTTGTTCTTGTAGGTGTTGAGCGGCAGATTGGCGGCGATGGCGTGGTAGGGATCGCACTCGAGCGACGCGCCCGGCGCCAGCGCCGCCGCGTCAGCCTCATCGGCGAGCTCCTGCACCACCGCAGAGACCTGGGCGGCGGCCACGGCCACACTGGGCGCCGTGATGCGGCCGAGCCCTTCCTCGATCCCGAGCGCAACGACCGCTGGGAAGAAGCCGGGAAGGAGACCGGCATCGCGCGCAATCCTGAGGCCGTTGAGGTTGCCGATCATCTCGCGATCGCACGTCTCAATAACGCGGTCCACAAACTGAGGCGCAACGCCGGCCTCGGCCATCAGCCAGCTGCGAAGCTCCTCGCTCGGCGCGGAGGCTGCGAGGCGCACATTGGCGGCGCGGTGCGAGGGCGGGTGCGTGAATCGAGGAGCAGCGGTGCCGAGGAAGGAAGCTGCGTCGAGAATGAGGAGGCTGAGCATTGTTGCGATCGGCTCGTATCCGCGCTGATGCAGAGCTAGCGACGCCTGATGACGAGCCGACCGAGCTGCGAGCTCACAGGAGGGACCCCACCCCTCTCCACACTTTTAGTAGTCGGCCCCGGTTGGCGGTGGCGGCGGTGGCAGCGCGGTGAGATCGCTGGTGTCCCTTCCCCCGGGTGGGGGGGGTTCAGGCACGAGAGCCATATTCAGTCCTCAGTCGGAGAGCTGGCGCGACGAGTGCGAACGGGAACGCGACGGGTGCGGACGCGACGAGCAGCGAGCGATGGCGATGCGAGTCGCAATGGCGCGATGAGCTGCGATCGCGCGACGAGTCACGATGGCCTGCTGAGCGATGGCACGACGAGCCATGGCGAGTCGAACGATGGCCGCATCATGATGAGGATGTTAGTCATTACAAGAAACACGCTCGGTCTCGTCTCGTCGGCAATGCGCGAGCACTATCAAACTCGCGCACGGCGTGGCAAAGTGCGGCCTGCAAGCGAGGGTGGTGCGCCCGCTGTACGAGGCGGTGGCGGAGGAGGCGGTGAGCGGCGGGCTGGCGGGCTTCTATCCACAGGCACTGGCCAACACGGTGTGGGCGTATGCGACGGCAGGCATGGCTGCGGATGCGCTGTATGCGGCAGTGGCGGAGGCGGCGGTGTGCGGCGGGCTGGGGAGCTTCAGCCCTCAGAACCTGGCCAACACGGTGTGGGCGTATGCGACGGCAGACCATTTTCACCAGGCACTGCTGGCCGAGTGTTTGCGCACGGTCGACACTCGCGCGGGATCCGTCGAGGTGGAGCGCGGGGGACCGCTCTCAGCTGCACCAGTGGCAGCTCTGGCTCTCTCTTGAACGTGGGGTAGGTGGGCAGCACCTGGAGAGGGTTCGCCTGGAGCACGGGGTCTAAGGGTGGCATCACGCCAGGGTCGGTGCGAGTCGTGACACCCTGGAACACCCGTACGCTCCCATGCCATCTCCTTCGCCTTGTTCGGCTCCGGCCTTAGCCCTTACCCCGGGAGGCGGCCAGGGCATCATCGACTTGGTCGAGAGACCCCATCCCGGGCTGGACAGAGTTCCACCCCGGGCTCTGGACAGGGTGGCCCGCCACACACACGACACACGTAATTAATTAATTAATGCGACTCACTCACTCGCCGCTTTCCTCGGACTGACTGTGAATTTTGTGTGAGCTCCGTGTCCTGATTTGCCAACAACAGAACTAAAAACGCCTAACAAAAGGAAAGATGATTCAGGTCCGCTTTCTCACTCTCCAACTTCCTCTCCCTGGCCTCGCCTAGCATCCCGCCGCACAAGAGATAAAAGGCTCCGCATGGGTACAATGGAGGAAATTTAAGTTTCCCGCTTTACTCAGGGTCGCACTCCTTGCAGGCCCAGACGCACTCTCCTACGTGTGTTAGATCGAACATGTGATCGCACAAGTACTGGTGGTCGTAGGTGCAGTGGAAGCGACATGGCTCTCTCTGCTCCCAGCCAGGGATGAGCGGCGTGAGATCGCGGTGAGATGCGTAGAAGGTGTCCTCGAGCTCGAGACACTGCCCGCAGTCCTCGCAGATGGACTTGACGACGAGCACATGCGCGCTCGCGACAGCCATCTGCGGCGTGGACATGAGCCGCTCCACGTCCGCCGGGGTCAGCTCGGTCCGGCCCACGCTAGAGAGCATCTCGGCGGCGACGGCGGGCGGCGGCTCGCGGAAGCCCCACGCGCCGTCGTCAGGGTCAGCCTCGGGGTGGGGCTCGCGCAGCCTCACCCAAGAGCCCACGCGCACGCGCCCGCCCACCGGCGCCACAACCTCTACGTGGGCGGGCAAGGCGTAGAACGGCCGCGAGAGCACGTAATAGCTGTTGTCCTCGGGATCGTCCACGTCGAAGTCCGGGTCCTGCGTGTTGTGAAAGTACTTGACGGTGGCGATGTCCTGCGGCTCGGACGGCATCCAGCCGACCTCCTGTCCGATGGCCGGCCAGGGCTGGACGTGGTAGGGTGAGAGCATCACCGGCGTGCTGACGTCGTCGAGCTGCACCGTGTGGAAGTGCTGCGGCCCCTCGATTTGCGCAAAGCCAGCACTGCTCAGCTTCAAGCTGCTCACGCTGCCGCCCTTCTCCTGCACGCACAGCTCGGCGCGCCGCAGCACAGTGCCGCACTGCCCAGCCTTCACGGGCACGGCCAAGCACGACGCCCACTCTGGGCCCCAGAAACTCGCGGCGTCATGGATGGGCACCACGCCGCTAGCCGCACCGTCTTGCACGAGGGCCCACGCGACGCCCTCGCACACGCGCACGCGCTGGTCCTCGAAGACGAACGAGTTGCCCAGCAGTCGCTGCTCCTCGCGTTGTCGAATCGAGCCGAAGCTCTCGCCGAGCCTCGGCCGCTTCTTCTCTCGAGCTGCGCGGCGGTGCTGGGAGACGGACTGGCGGCGGCGGTTGGCGTCGGCTCGCTTCGCCTCCGCTTCAGCCTGCTTGCGATGTTGCGCACCACTCAGCTGCTCCCGCTCGCTGCGATCCCGCTTGCCCCTCTTCTGCTCGTTGATCGCCTTCTGGATGCGTCGGCGCTCCTTCATGATGGCTTCGCGCGCCGCCTTCTCCTCCTGGCTCGCGTCGTTGGGCAGCCTGGGCGGCAGCGGTGGCACGACCAGCTCGGCGCCGGTGGCAGCTGGCGCGGCGGCGGCGGTGACGGAGGTCATATGCATGGATTGGTTGGCGGGTCGACTTGCGAAGCCGATTGGACGGGGTTGCCCTGTGCCTCGTCTGGGCAAGTCTACGTACGTCCGAAATTTAATGTTAGGAGTGGGTACCTTACAGAAACAAGTTTCTTCCATTGTACGATAAAGTAGATTTCGGCGGCCCGGACGCCCGATCCATTCCAAATCGCTAGTTTGTGTGCATGCCGTACGCCCCGACCGACAGCGGCCCGGAGCGGCGGGCGCTCGTGCACCGCGAGTCGGAGCACAAGGCCACCCTCCGGCACCGGGTTACCGTAAACGACGTCGTCCAGGATAGCTTGCGCCGTGCGTTGGGCGGCGGGATTGCGGGCGCCGGCGCAATGGCCTTCCAGGTGACCACGCTCATGTGGATCCGTACCACGATCACTTTTCAGTATCGCTACGGGTCGACTACGCGCGAGGCGATGCGGACGCTCTACGCGCAGGGCGGGGTGCGCCGCTTCTACCAGGGCGTCGCCCCCGCCCTCGTGCAGGCGCCCCTGTCGCGTTTTGGTGACACGGCGGCCAACGCCGGGGTCATCTCGCTCCTAAACTCCAACGAATCGTCGGCGTGGCTGCCAACCGGCGTCAAGACGCTCGCGTCCGCATCGGCGGCCGCCGGCTGGCGCGTCATCCTCATGCCGCTCGACACGGTCAAGTCGATGATGCAGGTGGAGGGGCCGGATGGTCTCTCCAAGCTACGCGCCAAGCTCCGGACCGGTGGCCTCGCGGTGCTCTTCCACGGCGGCGGTGGCCTCGTCAGCAGCGCCTTCCTCGGCCACTACCTGTGGTACGGCACCTTCAACCACCTTGATACGGTGGTACCAAAGCAGCAGGGGCTTGCGCCGACGCTGGGCCGCAACGCCGCGGTCGGATTTGTCGCCAGCGCGGTGGCCGACACGGCGACCAACTCGCTGCGCGTAGTCAAAACTTTCCGGCAGACGTCGCTGGAGAGTGTGACCTATGCGGAGGCAGCCCGTCTGGTTGTACAATCCGACGGGTGGAGCGGCCTCTTTGGACGCGGACTTGCCACCCGGCTGCTCGCAAACGGCTTTCAGGCTGCCATCTTCAGCGCCATGTGGAAGTACCTCGAGCAGCGGTTAGTAAGGGGGCGGTGATGTGTTACGATATTCGAGAAGATATTCTCACATCACCTGATACATCATGCAATTAATACAACATCAGAAAAAAGGAAAGAAAAGGCGTCACATGGCGTCCAACCCGGCGGCCACCAAAAGGTCCGGAGAGAAGGCTCGACCCACCTCGAATCGCAGCGCGGCCGAGACTGTCGGCGTCCGGCTCTCCACGTCGTGGAGCCAGCCGTCGGGAATGTACAGCAAGTCGCCCGGCTCCAGAAAGCAGTGCGCCCGCGGCAAAGGCATTCGGTCGTCGCCGGAGGGGCAGCTGCGACCGGCGGCGCCGCCCGCCGCCGGCTCGCCCTCCTCCTCCGCGGCGACGCCGAAGAGGTCCTCGTGCGTGCCGGGCGTGCCGAAGAGCTCGCGGACGAGCGGCTCGTGCTCCGCCGCCACGGCCGGGTCGACGAGGACCACGCTCTTCCTGCCGTGGAGGTGCAGCAGCGCGTTGTCGCCGTGGTCGCGGTGCAACGGCGTGCGCCCTCCCGCCGAGGTGACGAAGAGGGCGGTCTCGCCGTCCGGCTTGACGCTCGCGCCCGGCCACGACCGCAGCAGGGCCGGCAGCGGCACGCAGGGCGGCAGCGAGCCTCCCTTTGCTCCCTCGTCGAGCGCCGGCGCCGCCGCGGGCGCGGGCGGCTGCCCGCTGCTGAGCGCGCCGAGCCGCGTGCGCCACTGCCAAAAGGCGTTCCCGTCGCCGCGAGGCTCAAATATGTGGCGGACGGCGACGGCGACATCGACGGCGACCGCCTCTGCGCTGCCGCGCTGCGAGAGGATGTTGGTCGGGCAGCGGAGGAGGAGGTCTGCCTCGGATCCCGCGCCGGTGGAGCCGGAGGAGGCGATGGAGAGGGTCCAGGCAGCGAACGACCACTGCGAGAGGTCCGAGGCGCGCCGGAGCAGCAGAGGCTGGCCGCCATGGTAGTAGGCCTGGAAGACGTGCCACGGAACGCGGGAGGCGGGCAGTGCGATCACGGGCTTTGTTGACATGCACGCAGCACGCAGCCGCCGCGCTGCCGCCGCCGCGCTTGAGGCGAAAAAAGCAACTGAGAAAACAGCACGGGTGAGACCACTCTCTCACAAGACAAGCGATCCCACGACAGCGAGTGTGGGGACTACATGATCCGTACGTGAAGGGTGGAGGGGCCCGTCCGCAGAGCTAGGCGGCGCGGGCACCGACTGGGGCCGAGGGTAAGAGGACATCTGCCGCTTGCTTGTTCTTGCTTGATCCAGTCGGTGCGCATCTTGCGCGCCTGCTTCTTAATGTTTTCGGCGTCGCCCGCCACCGCCGCATGGAGATCTGCTGCGTGTGGTGGACGACAAAGGAGGAGGCTGCGCTCGCCGACGCCGCCCCATACACCGTCCGGTCGGTGTTGGTGCCCGAGGGCCCAACTTCGAATCCTGCTGACCAAACCGCGAGGAACGATCAACTGCGGACTGCCGGAGGCCTCGGTCTCCCCTCTGCCCGTGCGACTTTCGCTAACTCCCTCGAGCGTAGATCGTCTCTCTTCGGCGCGCTCGAGCACGTTTGGCACCAAGAGGCTTTGATTCTTACGACCCTCACCCGCCAAGGCAGGTGTGCACTCTGCTAGTACTTGTGTACTCACACCACTACACTGTGGGGTGTGCCCGAGCATGATGTATGTGCGCGTCTGTGTGTGTGTGGGACAGACGTTGTTGTCCTATGCGCGGGGCTTCCCGCGGGGACCGAAGACGTAACGCAAACCGCGAGGGAGCAAAAAGAAAATCCGTGGACTCTCCCTCTCTCGGCCGACGGAAGCGACGACCGCCACCGACTCCCACCACCACCACACGCTCTTCATGCAGCGCGCTATCTCGTCCAGTCGCGCGCTGTTACCGAAAAGCAGTCGTGGCCTCTCGAGCGTCGCCGCAGACTGGGCCTTCCCAGTGCCGGTAACGTTTGGCGCCGGCCGAGCGGCAGAGCTGCCTGCTAAGCTGCGAGAGCGCGGCTCAAACCGGCCGCTCCTCGTCGCCGACAAGGGCTTGAGCGGTGCGCCTCGGCCTCGCGCATCCGGGACCGCTTTACTTCCTCGCTCCGCCATTCCCGTCCCTTCTTCCTTGCCGGCACCCGCAGGCACGCCCGTCGTCGGCGGGCTCTTTGACTCGCTCGCCGCCGCCGGCCTACAGCCTCGCCTCTTTGGCGAGGTGGACGCCAACCCGACCGACCTCAACATCGTCGCCGGGGCGGCGGCGTACCGCGAGCACGCGGCCGACGGCTTGGTCGCGGTGGGTGGCGGCAGTGGCCTCGACGCGGGCAAGTCAATTGCGATGGTCGCCGGGTCTGGCAGGAGCCTGGACGAGCTCGAATGGACGCGGCCGCCCGTGGAGGAGATGAGCTGCCCGCCGCTCGTCCTCATCCCGACCACGGCCGGCGCCCGGCGCAGGGCGGCGAAACGCGCCAGCCACGCACGCGTCCGCATCACCCCTTGTCCTCTCGGTGCACAGGGACCGGCGCAGAGATGGACTCGGCAGCAATGTACACCGACACGAGCCGCAGAGTCAAGTTCTGCGTCGCGCACCCCGGCTGCACGGCGCAGGAGCGCCGCCCCTCCCTCCTCCTGCCAGGCGCTGGCTCTCCCTGCCTCCCACCTCCACTTCTCCCCGCGCCGGTGCAGATCCACGTGATCGCCGACCCGCTCCTCACGCTCTCCCTGCCGCCGACGCTCACGGCGTGGACCGGCATGGACGCGGTCTGCCCGAGATGAGCCGAGATGAGCCGAGATGAGCCGAGCTGAGCCAAGCTGATGAAATCAGCCGAGACTGTTTGCCGAGGAGCGGGCCCGTCCTGGCGCGTCTCGCACACCCCGCAGCCACTTCCTGAGACACCTCCGCGACGCGTCTTGCCCGCGAGACGTCGCCAGGTGAGCCACACGCCTTCAAGAGTGGACAGCGCAGTGACTCCACTCAGGTGACGCACGCCATCGAGGCGCTGTCCGTCGACTCGTACCACCCGATGTGCGACGGCATCGCCCTCGAGTCTCTCCGGCTCATGCACACCTGGCTGCCGGCGGCGGTGGCCGACGGGTCAGACGTCGCCGCGCGCAGCCACATGCTCGCCGCGTCGGCGATGGCGGCGGTCGCCTTCCAAAAGGGGCTCGGCGCGGTCCACGGCCTGAGCGAGCCCGTCGGGGCGGTGCACAACTCGCAGCACGGCCTCACCAACGCCATCCTCCTCCCGCACGTCCTGCGCGCCAACCGCGCCGCCATTGAGCCAAAGATGGACCTCGCCGCGACCTACCTCGGCCTGCCGCCGCCGCCGCCGGGCTACGCGACCACGGACGGAGGCTTCGAGCGCGTGGCGGCGTGGCTGGATACGCTCGCCGAGCAGCTTCAGATCCCGGCGACGCTGGCCGAGATTGGCATCTCGGACGAGACGGCCGAGGAGTGCGCCGCCAAGGCGGTGGCCAACCCGACCGGCTTCACCAACCCGCTCCCGTTCGATGCAGAGATGTACTCGGGCGTCTTCCGCGCAGCGGTCGAGGGACGCGACCGGGGGCGACTACAGTAGGGGAGGGGGCAGGTCATGCAAAACGGGCCCTGAGTGTGACCGAAACGTGTACATCGGCATAAAAATGACCCTTCTGCTACCCGCACGCCGCCTCGCCGGCCACCCAGGCCGGGTCATAACACGTGGGGAGGAGGGAGGAAGGGTCACAAGGCGACACACCGACGTACTGACCGACACACTACGCCTCCGGGTCGCCGGCCGGACGCACGCGTGCCACCACAATCCGCACCATCGCGGCAATAACCGAGTCCTTCTCGGGACTATAGTCCTCTCCCAGATGCTCCAGCTTGATCCCGCGGCGCACCAGCTTGGAGCGTCCCGGCCCGTCGCCAAACAGCCGCTCCGCGCGCCGCTCGGTCGGAATGGAGGCCACGCCATCGCCGCGCCGCAACGCGTTGGTGATGAGGAGGTGGTACGCGACGGACAGAGCCATCGTCGTCGCCCGCTCCGCCACGCCGCACAACCGCGACGGCCCCTGCGCGCCCGCCTTCGTCGGCCCGCGCTGCGCCTGCCCCGCCCCGATGGTCTCCAAGTTGGTCGCGCCGTTGCTCTTCGCCTTCCTCTTGGCCTCCGCGTTCAGCAGCTCGAGCGGGCCGGTGTCGAAGGCCTCGACATCGCCGACCTCGAGGATGGACTCGGTGATCTTGAAGATGGCGCCGTGCGGCATGTAGGAGCCGTGGTTGTACAGCGAGACCCGCTCGTAGATCTCGTGCAGGTCCACGGCCAGCTGCATGTTCTCGAGCGCGCGCGCCTCCTTGACCGCCTTGTCCGCGTTGATCGGCACGCGACGCTTCCAAGCGTAGTACCACGCGAAGTAGGCGTCGAAAGCGAGGGCGGCGCGGATGGCGGTCTCGGCACGCGAGCCGTACATCTCGCGCAGCAGCTCCAGGTGCGCCGCGTCGGCCTCGCGCTCGACGCGGGAGGGCTGGCGGGTCAGCTCGGCGTCGGCTGGCTCGGGCGGGGCGGGGGCGGGAGCAGCCGCAGCCGTCTTGGCCTTGCGCGCCGACTTACCCTTCGTCGCCTTACCCTTCGTCGCCTTGGCCGCAGCGGCGGCGGGGGCGGGCGTCGCAGCGGCCGTCTCGCTCCCCGCGTTTACTCCGCGGTCCTGCAGGTCGTCGAGCATGATGACGAGGAAGGTCGCGATCGCCACCGGCCCGCCCGGCGACTTGCCATCCCCCGCGATCAACCGGCCCCACGCCTCGCCGGTGAACCACTTTTTCGACCCGTCGCGCCCGGCGTCCTTGCGCCGCAGGTCGAGGTGGTGGCCAAACTCCGCCAGCTTCTCCTGGACCTGCTGCCGCGCGTCGTCGCTGCAGTTGTTGAGCAGCCCCCACTTCCAAGGTGTCTTGGGAAGGTTGAGCTTCGCGACGTGCAGATGACAAAGGTGCTTGCGGCGGCGCGCCACGCGGAAGAGCGAGACGGCCGAGGGGCCGCACTTGACCATGCGGTGCTCCTTGGCGCGGTCGAGCTGCCACTTCGCGTACTTTGCACGGCCGGCCTTGGACGTGTCCGCCTGAAGGGCCTCGCGCAGCTTGATCTCGGCGACGCGCTCGGCGGCGGCAGTCATCGGGTTGTGGGCAAAGCTGCACCTGGTGCACGGGCGCGGGATCGCCTCGCCCTCGTGCAGCTCGTGCGCGAGCGTGATCTCCTCGTCCACCTCAGGCCCCGTGCACGCCTGGAGCAGCGAGTACATCTGCTCGACCGACTCGGGCCGGCTCGGCGTGACTCGCAGAGCCGTGTGGCGGTCGCACTCGCACCACCCAGAGCCGGCCTTCATGTCCACGTGCCGCAGCGCCCCCGTGTCGAGCGTCTGGTGGAGGGCGAGGCGGACGTCGGCCGTCGCGCTGTCGTCGAGGAGGATCGTCTGTGTGCGCCCCTGCCGGTCCCGCTCGGCCGTCCGGTGGATCGCGGGGAGGTTGTCGCCCATCAGCTTCTCCGCGCCGCCGCGGTCGTCTTTGACGGAGCCCTGCGCGAGCAGCCGCAGGTGCGCGGTCGAGCCGGGCTTGTAGGGGTTGCGCAGCACCGCGGTGGTGAGCTGGCCGCCCTGGAAGCCGGTCGCATCGAGCGAGAGGATGATCGGGAGGTCGACCTTGCCGCCGAGGAAGAAGGGGAGGGGAGGCATGCCGTGCGTGCCCGGGTCCTCCTTCACGACCATGGCCACCACATCGTCAAACTTGCGGAAGCCGACCCGCCCGTTCTCCGCCGACTTGAGCTGCTGCTGCTCCTTGAGGAGGTTAATGACGGGCTCGAGCTTGCTGCGGGGCGCTCCCACGCGCGGCACCCTGACGACGCGCGCCTTGTTGACCGGGTCAACGTAGACGATCTTGCGCACGAACGCGCCGGTCGTCTTGTCGAGCTTGTGGCTGCCGGCGTGCGTCAGGCGCAGGATCTTGTCCATCGTCAAGCCGAGCTCGAAGTGGCAGAAGAGGCCGAAGCTCACGCCGTAGTGCTCCTGCTCGATCTTCGTGACGAACTCGGCCAGGCCGGTGAGGTGCAGCGTCTGGACCTTGGCGAGCTTGAACAGCTCGCCCAGCCGGCCCTGGCCGTCGAGGACGTCGATCAGCGGCTCGAGCCTCCGGCCCTCGGGGAGGAACTCGCGCCACAGATCGCGGTCGCGCTGGTTCTCCTTGCGCTGCGCCACGCGCGAGAGCTGCGCGAACTCCTCCGCGCTGCACTTGCGCACGGCCCGCGTGTCCGCATTGTCGAGCCGGTCGCGCGCGCGCTGCAGCTTGCGGTCCGAGAGCATCTTCTGGTACTTCACCGCTCGAGCCTCCGCTGCCGCCGCCTCCGCCGCTCCCTGCGCCTCCTCGAGCTCCGCCTTCGCCTCCGCGAGCTGTTCGTCTCGCTCCTCGAGCTCCTCCGCCAGCCGCTCCGCCTCTCGCTCCACCGCGGCGATGGCCATCTGCTCCGCCGCCGCCTTGCGCTCGCGTGCCCTCCCAGCCCTACTCGCTGCCTTCTCGCGCTCGAGCTCGCGCTGCTCGTACTTGCCGACGACGCTGCTGAGCTCGTGGTTCTCGCGCCGGAGAGCGCCGTTCTCCGCCTCCAGCTCGGCGATGAGCTCCTGTGCCTTTGCGAGGAGCGAGCGTTCGCTCTGGCGCTGCCGCCGCGCATTGTCTCTATCGCGTCGCGCCGACTCGAGCTCTCCCTCCAGCCGCGCCAAGTCGGGCGCCGGGAGGAGCGGCGACGATCCCGAGGCCGCTCGAGTTCCGGACTTACATCCGGAGCGCCGCGAAGCCGATGAGCTCGCGACGGGCGAGTCAGCTCCAGGCCGGTCGGGCGGCGTGGAGGCAGAGCGCGGCGGCCGCCCCGAGCCGGGCCGCCGACCGCCTCGCCCGCTCGGCGGCGCCGGGCTCACTGCTGCTCCTCCCACGCCTTGTACGCGTCCGTCTTGGTCAGCCCGCTCGCCGGCTCCCACGTCGAGACCGCGTCGCCCGCCTCCCCGTCCCCCGGGAGCCGGAACTTCTCCCATGAAGGGTGGTAGCCGCTCCACCGGACCTTGAGCTGCCGCACGCCCGCCTCCACCCTCTCCTCCGTGATCGCCTCCACCTCGAACAGGGTCGCCTTGGTCCAGAGGAGTTTCCGCCGCGGGACCGCCGGCGCCTTCTCGGCCTTGCGCTTGCCCGGCCGCGGCGCCCCCCTCGCGTCCCCGCCGCTGTCGACCTGCGCGGCCATCTTGTGGTTGCCCATCTGGCGCCAGTAGCCCGCAGCCAAGGCTCTCCCCTTCTCCGCGTGCGCCTTGATGTCGGAGAGGATCATGCGCCGCCAGGTCGCCTCCGTCGCCGGGTCCAGCGCCAACTCGCGCCGGTCCGCGTCCTTCGGCGGATGGATCTCCCCGTGCTCCGTCGACAGCGCGAACTGCATGTCCACCGTGAGCGTCGGCCGGCTGTGCCGCGCCTTCGGCTTCTCCCATGTCAGCGTCAGCGCCGTCACCGTCGCCGCCTGCTGCGCCGCGGGAGAGGAGGGCTTGACGATCAGCTTCGTCGACCCGCACACCGAAGGCACCAGCGCGAAGAAGGGGCGCGCGAGCTCCGCCGCGTCCGTCATGGTGTCTGCATTGAACTGGAGCTGGAGCGGCTGGTCGATCGCCTTGAGAGGAGGCGGCAAGTCCTTGAGCACCTCCCGCGGGCAGTCGCGGAAAGTGAAGCTCGCCGTCTGCCACAGGAACTGGCCGCCCAGGGTCCGCAGGCTCGCTGCCATCCGCAGCCCGATCTCCTCCCGGAACGAGTCCTGGTGCTTGAGGAAGAAGCCCAGCCGGCTCGCCTCGGCCAGAATGCGCGCCACGTTGGCATCCGACTGGTGGGCTGGCGCTGAAGTGAAGGCGTCTCGGGGAACGAATCCCTGCGTCCAGGACCTCGGGCCGCGGCTCCGGGGGGCCCTGCTCGATGCTTGCGCGTGCGCGCCCTCCGGCGGCCGCGAGGTCTGCTCCCCTGTGGCAGGGGGGGGGAGGGTCGGAGGGGCGGCTGGCTTTGATAAAGTGACACTTTATCAAACCTCGGCCCAGGATCTAGGAGTCGCGTGTCCCTTTTGCGCGTTTCGCAATCTCCACCCACTTCCCCATCGGGCCCGCGCCATCGGCAGGGTGTGCCGCGCCGCGCTACTGTGTGGCAGCTAGCCAAACCTGTCGGCGGCGGATTCGGCGTCGTCGTGGCCGCCGCCAGCCGGCCCGAGCGGCGGGGCTGGTCCGGTCCGGGCTCCCCCGCCGGAGGGACGCTTGGTCTTGTCGGGCGTGAGGCCGGATTTGCCATTCCGCTCCCGCTTGTCGCGCTCTCCGGCCCCGGACATGCGCCTGAAATCGTTGCCATAGAAGGGCGTCCTCGCTCCCGCTTTGCTAAGGCGGGCTCTCAAGCAAAAACGGCTGTACACCGCCGAATATTTCTCGGATTTATTTTGCATGACCTGGGCGCGTAGTGTAAAAAAGGATGCGCTTTGGCGAGGCGGTAAAGGCGTCGCTCAACCCGCTCTCGATAGAGCTGTCAAACGTTAAGAGCTGAACAGTGTTGCTAGTGTTAACAGTAACAACAGAACAACAGTGGGGCTCCCCAACAACAGTAGCTAACGTTAGGCCAGCTGAACAACAATAAGGAAGGCCTGGCAGTGACCCACGACGATCTCCAGCGTCCAGTGCGGGTAATACCCGAAAATACCTGGAAAACCCCAGGTGTATTTTCGGGTTTTACCCGGGTTTTTTGGCATTTTCTGCTTGCTGACCACTGAACAACAGTAACAACAGTAACAAACAGTAACAGCTTGGGCTGGGGAGAACACTTGAACAACGTTGAGGATTTCAGCCAACAATAGTGCAACTGTTAGGCCCAAAGTTAACGTTTGACAGCTCTAGCTCTCGAGAACGAGATGCAGAGGTCTCGAAAGCGCTCGAGTGCTTCTCGCCCGAGTACAACCTCTCGCACTGCCCGTGGCGGGAGGCGTTGGGCGCGCCAGTCGGCATGGTGCTGGTGCCGGAGGAGGATGGTGGGTCGCGCGCGTACCGAGGCGTGATGGTCGCGGGCTGCCCAATGGGGGAGGCAGGGTTTGTGGATGTGCGTGGTTACACCGCGCCCAGGTGAGCAGTATCGTGAGCTACATCGAGAAGACGGTTCTCTTCGCTACGTGCTGCGAGCCCCCACACGCTGTGGGCCGCCATCTACTACTCCTGCTCTGCCAAGTTCGACTTCATCCTCCGGCACCTCCCTCCCGACCAGACGGCTCTCTCCGGCGGAGGCGGAGGCCGAGCAGGGGCCAGAGGTTGTGCGTTGTGGAGGCGTCCGTCGTTGTGGCTTGCGGCGGGCTGCTCGGCGACGCGCTCGAGGCGCTGCACCGGCGGCCGCCCTTCGCGATTAAGCCGCGGCGAGGCGACTTTTTGCTCTTTGACGGGTCGGCCCGCGCGCTCGTCGGCGCCACGCCCGTCGGTCAGCCGCCGGGCGACGTCTCGCGCGGCGCGTCACGTCCTGGCGCTCCGAGACCGCGACGACGCGAGATGACGCGAGGTGACGCGAGGTGACGCGAGGTTAGGCGTGTACGTCTGGCGGTCGGCGCTCGGCGTTGTGGCGTGCGGCCCGACCGCGGAGCCCGTGAGGGAGGTGGAGATGCCGCCGCGGGAGGAGGCGCGGCCAGGAGGTGCGCGCGGCGCTGCTCGACGCGGCGTGCGCCGCCGTGCCGCAGCTCCGCGAGGCTGGCGTGGCGGGATCCTACTCTGGCCTCCGGCCGGGCTGTGACCTCTCCGCCGACTACCAGATCGGGCGCGCCGAGGGGTCGAGCTGGGTCACCGTGGGCGCCATCCGCTCCACCGGCCTCACCGGGGCGCTCGGCATCGCCCGCCGCGCAGCCGCACTCTGCGACGAGGCGTGGCGCGAGAGCGGGGGCGCAGCCGAGCCGCCGCCGCCGCCGAGCGGCGCCGTGCGGACGACGCCGCTGCCGCCGCTGCACGAGATTGCGGCCTCGTACCGCGCGCGCGCCGACGGGAGCGTCGTCTTTGGCGCCGACGAGGCGGGCTTCGGCCCGCACCTCGTGACGCACCCGCTGACGGCGGCAGGGCTGGACGCGCAGCTCGCGGGGATGCTGCGCGGGACGGCGATATGACAGCCGTTTATCTTTTAAGAAAGAAAGAAAACAGACACGCCAAACGAGGGATGGGGCGAGGACAGGGTCCCCACCTGCACGAGCAGGATTTTGGAAGGGCGATTTTTTGACCTAAATAAATAAATAGAGCAGACATCTCCAGGATTTGACCTGCAAGAAGTTTATTTCGCGCGATTTCTCTAAACTCGGTGGTCCTGTCCAAGACTCGGAGCTCTGGATTGGGCTGCGGGAGGCTCATCACGAGTTGCACCCCTGTGCAGCGCGTGCCGCCGCCTCGACCGTCGCCGCGTCGCCATGGCGCCGATGGCTGCGCCGCGCCGCCTGCACGTGCACTTCTACGACGCGGACGAGCCGACTGAGGTGACCGTTAAATCGGGCCAGGACATCCTGTGCACGGTGTCGCAAAAGATCGGCGTCCCCGCTCACGAGATCGCACTGGAGCTGTTCGGGGGGGAGGAGTCATACGACTTGACGCTCCACGCCATGTGCAATCACATCCAGGCGGTGCGGCGCCGCGGCGGCGCGGGGCACCGTGGCGAGGCCTCCGCCGGCTCGCAGCAGCAGTCGGAGCCGCACGTCCTCTTCAACTTCCCGTCGGCCAAGATCTTGATCACTACCGAGGGCATCTTCTCGCAGGAGACGGCGGTGTACGAGCTGATCGACAACGCGCTCGAGTCGGTGTACCTCCTCGCGAGCGGGACCCCTTCATCGTACATTCCTCAAGTCGTCCTGCTCCTCGACCTCGAGCGCAACATTCTGCGGGTTGTGGACAACGGGCGCAGCTTGACGCACGATGAGCTGGTGATGTGGGGGCAGCTTGGGACCTCGGACCACCAGAAGCACGGCGGCTCGGCCTCCGGCTTCTTCCCCGTGCGCTACTCGCGGTTCGGCGTCGGGTCCAAGGGAGCCGGAAAGGCGCTGCTGGGAGAGGGCGGCGAGCTCTCAATGGCGAGGGTGGAGGGCGGCCCCCGTGGCAGTGGGACGAAGCTGACGATGCCGATCGCGAAGGTGGCCGCCCCACCACTGCCGTGCCCGCGCCACGCCTCCTCACTCCTCTCCACTGCCACCCTCCCCAGCACCCTCCCACCAATTTCCACCCCCTTCCACCGCCTCTCTCCCCACCGCAGCCTTACCTCCACCGCCCTCCCCTTTCTACCCGATCCACCCTTTTACCCTTTACTGCGCGCACACCCTCGCAGATGATGAAGGCGGCTGAGGAGGGCGACCGCAAGGGCGAGTGGAAGCAGCCCGTCACGTCGTGGCAGCCGGACGCGCAGGTGCGCGCGCTGATGGACCGCGAGGGGTGGGGCGACAAGGCGACGTGCTTCGAGGTGCGCGGCGTCAAGGCGAACACCCTGCGCGAGTTCGCGGCGGGGTTGAAGGAGGCGGGCGGCCTCGCCGACAAGCTGTGCGACAAGTACCTCCCGTGCCTCGTGACGACCGACCCCAGCTCGGCGGCGCGCGCTCTTGCGGCGCGCGCTCTGCCGGAGATGGAGGGCTTTCCCCGGCAGCTGATTCGGATGAGCGTCGAGCTCGGCGAGGACCGCATCACGCTCAACGACGAGATCTTTGGCCACGGCGATGTCGACAACCTGCGCTGCTCGCAGCTCATTCAGCAGCGCCAGATCCGCTACCAGCACCTCGAGGAGAAGTTCCCGCAGGCGGCAGGCGGCCACGGCGCTGCGACGCGCTCCGCCGACCTCGCGTGCCCGTCGATGACCAAGGTCTTCGACGGCACTTGCGAGACGGGCGATATGCAGGGCTCGTGGCGGCTCGTCCTCGAGTACTGGCCGTCGACCAACGGCAGCACCTCCATGCCGCCGGTCGTCGAGCCCGGCTGCTTCGAGGTTCGGTGGAACGGGCGGCTGCTCTCCGAGGAGCGCACGAAGTCGTTCCAGTTCACCGAGCTCGCGGGCGCGAAGGAGTTGCTCGGGCGCGGCCCCCTGAAGGACCTGCCGGAGGCCGTGTGGCAGCGCTTCACCGGGACCCTCTACCTCGACGGCAACTTCGCCGTCGATCCGAACAAGAACGCGCTGCTGCACGATTCGTCGGTGGACAGCCTCGTGCAGAACCTCTTCCGCAAGTGGGACTCGAGGGCAGAGAAGCAGCGCGGCCGCGGCTCGCCCCGCGCGTCGCCTCTCTCGTCCCCAGGCTTTGGCTCGCCAGGCTACGGGCCTGGGGGAGGCAACTCGCCCCGGGAGGTCGCCAGCATGCGGCAGCAGCAGCAGCTCGACGCGGCGCAGAAGAAGAAGCAGGAGATGGTGCCCCTCGCAAGAGAGATGTGCGCCTGGCTGCACGACTGGAAGGAGGTCGACGAGGACGTCATCTTCGTGGCCGAGAGCACCGACCCCCCCCGCGCAGCCGATTGCGACGTCGACACCGCGCGGGGCACCTTCAAGGCGACGACGAACCACGTGCGGATCGGTGGCGAGAACTTTGTCGCGCCGGTTCGCCACAAGGTGAGCCTCGAGGCCAAGGACCTCGACCCGAAGAAGCGCCTGCTCGTCAAGATCGCCGTCAGAAAGCAGGAGGAGTTCGCCGAGGTGTGCGACTTCCAGTTCGACGGCTCGTACGACCCCGCCTCCGCGCTGCGCGACTCCGACGTGAACGAGGCCTGCCGCCAGGCGACGAGCGGCTTTGTGCGCTTGTGGCGGTGGACGCACGCCCGCGTGACCGAGCGGCCCGAGTCGTTTCCCCTCACGAGCCTTCGCAAGAAGGTCGCGGAGGGGGATTGGAAGCGGCACGTCACGGCGGCGAAGAAGCACTTGCCGTCCGAGCTGCGCGTCAAGAGCGACGCCGTCTCCACGAGCTCGCACCCCGTCATCGACGTCGGCAAGCCCATTGCGTTTGAGGACGCAGCCAGCGCCAGGGGCCCGGGCCACTTCGTTGTGCAGGTTTTCAATGGCCAGCAGCCCAAGGAGGCAATGCTGGGCGGCCTGCCAAACCGAGGCAAGCTCACCTTCGAGGTGAACGGGCAGAAGGTTGTTGAGGTCAGGCAGCCTTATGCCGGCGGCGAGTACTGGTTCGCGTGCCCGCACGCGCACAACCGCGGCGGCGCCTCTCTCAAGGCTGGCCGCAACACTTGCACCTTTCGCGGCGCGCGCGACGGCGAGCGCGACCTCGTGCTCAAGTTCGACGTCACCGTGCTGCCGGCCGAGCGGCCGGAGCGGCTCTTCCTGCACCATGGGTCGCTCGACGAGAACAGCGATGTGCGGCTGGGCGACACGCTGCCGCAGCTGTGCCTCGAGGCCCTCGACGCGACCGACCAACGGTTCGATCTCGACCCGCGCCACGTCAGCGTGCACTTGAAGGTGGGCGGCGGCGCTGAGCTGGAGCTGCACTCGAAGGACCGCAAGACCCCGCTGCGCGCCGGGCGCGAGCCGAGGCGCGTGGCGTTCGACCAGTTGCAGCTCCGCGGCAAGCTCAACCTCTCCTCCTCGGCGCGCAGCAACGTCCGGCCTGCCACGCTCGTCTTCCGCTACGAGCAGCCGCAGTCGCAGCCGCAGCAGCAGCTTGAAGATCTCGAGATGCACGTGCAGGTCTCGAGCGGGCCGGTTGCACGGCTCGACCTCGACGCCGAGCAGACGCCGCTGGAGCCGGGCAAGCCGCTGCCGGCTCTCGAGCTGCGTGCGTTCGACGCGTGGGACAACCCGGCGACGGAGGAGACGGTTCGCTTGTCGGTGGCGCCCGAGGGAAGCCTCCAGCTCAAGGACTCGGAGGTGGTGACGGACTCGAAGGGCAAGCACAAGCTCAAGGCGCGCTGGGCGGCGGTGAGCTCCGCGCCGGCCGTCGGCAACGCGACCGTCACCTTCTCGAGCGCGGGAGTGAGCAAGGCCCTCGCCGTGCCGATCGTTCAGCCGCCGGCCGCGCGCGTCGAGCTCGTCTGCCCCGACTCGGTGGGCAGCGGCGAGTCGTTCGAGTTGAAGCTCGTCGCATACTCGGAGGGAGACGCTGAGGTCGCGGTGCCCGAGATTGATCTCGGTGCGCTTCAGCTGGCTGTGGCCGGCAGCGACATCGAGCCCCCGGATTACACATGGCAACAGGATGGCCTGCGGCTGCGCTCGACCTGCAGCGTCATCGGCAAGGTAGGGACGATCACCCTCACCCTGCCGCCCGTCGCGCACAACATCCTCTCGACCGCCGACGCCAAGCAGCTCCAGCTGTGCGCCGGCGCTGCCGCGGGCATCCATGTGTCGGAGCAGGAGGTGCGCAACGGCTCGGAGTTTACGATCAATGCGAGCGTGGTCGACAGCGCGGGCAACAAGCTCGAGATGGGCCAGTACACGTGGCAAGTCGAGGCCTCGGCGCCCGACGAGCTCTACGTCAAGGCCGCCACGCGTCGCTGCCAGCCGAGCCCGTCGCTCCGCGCGTGCGTGTGCACGAAGCGGGTGCTCTCGCAGAGCACGCCGCACGCCGTCGCGATCCGCGCGACACCGACCGACGGCGGGCCAACGCTCGAGGAGGAGGTGCAGCTGCAGCTCCTGCCGGCGGAGCTGCCTTCGCAGATTGCTCTGTACCGGCGGTCTGACGAAGATGTCTTGCCGGTCATGGGACGGATCCAGGCCGTCGCGGGCGAGATGCTTCCGGAGCTCCTCGTCTCTCTCTTGCTCGAGACCGGGGAGGAGCACAGACGCGTGCAGCAGTGCCAGCTCGAGGTGAGCTGGCAGGGCGAGTCCCACAAGCGGCACGACACCTTCCCCAGCGACAGCCGCTCCGCCTTCCTCGTCAGCGGCCTGCCCGCAAGCACGACGGCGGGCACGCAAAAGCTCAAGCTCACGCTCCACAACTTCAAGGCGGCGCACGCGACGGCCGACGAGCAGCGGAAGCTGGGCGCGACGCTCGAGGCCTCTGGCCGCAGCAAGACGGTCGCGGAGATCGATGTCACCGTGCTCCCGGCTGCCCCGCTCGGCTTGCAGCTTGTTGGCGATGAGGTCCTCTCGCTGCAGGACGACACTATTGTCACGGACGTCGACCTCCGCCTCGTGGACGCGCACGGCAACGTCATCGACGAGACGTTCGATGTGACCGTCACGCTCACGCCGCCCGCCACGCCGCCCGCCGACACGGAGTCGACCACCGCCGTCCTCCAACAGCCGCTGCCCAACAGTACGCTGAAGGTCAAGCGCGGTAAGCTGAAGCTCTCGACGCTGCGGCTGTCCAACTACGGGCGGAGCGGCGAGTACTCGCTCGACTTCACCAAGGCGGACGGCAGTCTGGCTGGCTCCGTCCCTATCGCGTACACCGACCCGGCGGAGGAGAAGGCGGACGCGGAGCGGCTGCGGAGGGAGATCGCACAGCGCCAGGCCGACCTCGACGAGAAGAAGCGCCTCTGCGGCGAGGCGACAACGCGGCACGACGCCGCGAAGCGTGCTCTCGCCGACGCGCAAGGCGAGCTCCGCGAGACCAAGGCGCAGGAGAACGCGCGGAAGAAGCAGCAGGTTTTGATGAGCTTCGACGAGGCGCAGGCGAAGCTGGCCGAGACGCAGCCGCCGGACGAGGCACAGATCTCCGAGGGCGCGCAGCAACTCGGCACGCTGCTCGGCGCCACGGAGGAGGAGCCGACGGTGCAGCTCCTTCTTGACGACGAGGAGGGAGTGCGGCGGTACACGCGCTCTGAGGTCGACGGCCACGTGTTCCAGGACGAGGGCGGCGCAGTGCTGCGCACGATCGAGCTCGAGCCCGGCAAGTGGGGCATCTTCAAGGTGGCGCGGACCCGCCACGGCGGCGAGACGCGCGAGCGGCGCGGCGACCTCGTCTTCGACTACACGACGGACGCGTACAAGATGAAGCGGGCGGTCGTGGCGGGCGCGTCACTTTGCGCCGCCGCAACCACGCGCGACGCTCGCGTCGCTGCCGCGCTTCTCGCGCTCATCGGCGGCGACGCCGTCGCGCTGCACCCGGACGTGGCCTTCGGCGCGATGATGCCGCTGCTCGGCGGCTATGGCGTCCGCCCGCGCCGCACGCCAGCCAACTTCGTCGAGGAGAAGAACTACAAGGTGTCCGTTGACGGCTCGACGGGCCTTCTCGAGTTCGACGGCGAGGTGCTGCCGCCCGGCGCGAAGGAGTACGGCGCCGCGTACCTCGTCAACCTCGTGGTCCTCCCTGACGGGAACCAGGGCGCAGCGCTGCGCCGCGCGCTGTGGCGCGCCGTCGGCCGCACCGTCGTCGTCGACGGCGACGCTAGCCGAATGATCGAGTACGCCGACGAGAATCCGCACTTGCACGACGTGGTCGCCCTCGGCGCTCACGGCGAGACTGCGCCCTTCGATGCGATCCGCTCCTCCGGCGTGCAGCCTCTCGCCCGCACGGCCGGCGTGATGCTGGGCCCGCCGAGCGATCCGCTGGCTGCGCAGGCCCTATGCGGCACCGCGGCCGGCGCGGTGGTGTACGAGACGACGCTGGTGACGGCCTTCCAGGAACGGGTCGATGAGCTGCAGCGCGAGGTCGAGGAGAAGCAAGAGGGGCACGACGACGCAGAGGCGGCGAGGCTCGAGCAGGAGCAAGCCGTTGGGGCGGCCACTGCTGCGCTCAAGCGCGCAAAGAACAAGCGGAAGGCTCCGGGCGGCGAGCCGTCGGGCCTCGACCCCGCAACTGCCCAGGAGCGTCCGCGCCAAAGGCGCAGGACGGGAGGCACCGCCCAGGCGCCCAACTAATGCAGGCGCGAGCTACGTGTGCTCGGCGCCAGCAAAGTGCGCGTTCCCAACGCCGGGGTGGAACGTGTGCCGCCCGGTGCGTCGCGGGCCCCCTTGCGGCGGGGACGACCCCCGTCGCCCCCAGCATGTACGTTTTGTAATTATTCGCGCCGCAGGTGGCAGGAGAGTCACTAACGGCAAACCAAGCACAACTAGAGAACTATTTTGTGCCAGCGCGCAGCGGCGGCCCAAGTGAGACGGTGAGAAGGCCACCAGGGCGGTTAAATCAATTCGATACATATCAAGACGTAATCTCCTCAAAATACGAACGGAAACGCACCATCGCATACGACTTTGTTTAAAATAGCGGCTCGGCATGGGCCAGCGCCCCCTTTATTGTACACTGTGTGTAATCGAACAGAATCCAGCAACAGCGCAGCGCGGGCCAAGCAACGCAGCGCTGCGCGCCACGGTCAGGCCCTCCGCCCGACGCCAGCGAATGCGCCGGGCGCCGGGCCGACTCCGGCGACGATGGCGGCCTGGATGAGCTCGTCGTAGGTGCGCCCTCCGCCACGCCCTCCGCCCCCTTGCGTCTGCCGCCACGCGCTGTCGTGCGCGCCGCCCCTGCTGAGGAGGTGCGCCGCCTCGTGAGCGAGGGTGAGGAGCAGCTGCCCGCCTCGTTCCAGCGGCGCAGCAGCGGCGCGAGGTTCACCACGATGGCGCGCTCGGAGCAGAAGCCGAGGTAGGCACCGCCCACGTCGAAGCCCGCCTTGACCGTCCCTTCGAGGAGCGAGCCGAGCGACGGGAGCGCAGCGGCGAGCGTGCGCTTGGCCTGCTCGAGGTGCGCGCGGAGCGCCTTTAGCTGCGCCGCCTTGGGAAGCGTGCCGGCGGCCAGGTGCGCGGCGGAGGCCACGTCGGAGTACACCTCGCCGCCGCCGACGGAGTCGTGCGCCGCCACCGCCTTGAGGGCGTCGTGGCCGCGCAGGCACTTCTCCTCCGACTCGTTCGCCTCGTCTGCAAAGGCGGCGGCCGGAAGGATGTGCCCCGCCCGGAGGGTCTGCCGCTGCCTCGCCGCCGCCGCGATCTGCCTCTCGAGGGCGCGGCGCGACTCCTCTCCGCCCGCCGTCCCGCCGCCGCCGCGCCTGTCCGCCGCGCCGCCCGCCGCGCCGTCGTCGTCGAGCGAGATGACGGGAGGAGGCTGCCCGCCGCCCCGGCTCGGCCCTGCGGCCACGGGCGCCGCCGCCACGGGCGCCGCCGCCGCGGGCGCCGCCGCCGCGCCTCCTCCGCCGCCCACCTCGAGGCGCCTCTCGAAGGCGCGGCTCTCGACGCCAACCTGCTTCGCCCGGCTGAGCGCGGCGTCGAGCTGCGGGAGGGAGAGGCCGCCGTGCGCGGGCAGCGTCTCGAAGAAGGCCTGCGTGGCGTGCACGCACTTGTCGTCGAAGCGGCCGAGCCGCTTCTGCAGCGTCGCGAGCAGGCGGAGCAGGAGCCCGCGGTCGAGCGCCGTGGCGGGCATGAAGACGTGCGCGCCGTGCGCAAACGGGACGGCGACGAGGGCGGAGAAGTGGAGGCGCAGCGACCGCGACTCGGCGCCGACAAAGGCGAGCAGCTTGGCGGCGGCCTGCTGCGCGTCCGTCCTTGCGGCGGGCGCCTTCTTGAGCTCGGCGAGCAGCTCCTTGACGCACCCGCGCCGCGTCGCGCAGCACTGCGAGCGTCGCTGTCCCCGCTGCGCTCACTCGTGCCGCTGAGGCGTGCGGCTACGAGGGCGTGCTCGGCGACGCCATCACCGCGCGGCGGGCTCGCCTGCCTGCGCGGATGCGCGGCCTCGGCCTGCGCTCGCTCGAGGAGGTGGCGCCGGCTGCGTTCTGCGCCTGCTTTGTCGAGGCGGCCGAGAGGTTCCTCGACAGGTCGACGCCCGGCGGCGGCAGCGAGCGCGGCTTCTTCCAGATGCTCGCTCCGCTCTTCGGCCACGGCGCCTTCGAGTTGCCGTACCCGAACAGCCCTCGCCTCTTGCGCTTCCTCTCGGGCTGCACCACCTACGTCAACCCGCTCGGCGCGCAGCTGGGGCAGCTGACGCCGACGGGCGAGTCCTTCAAGAGGGCGTGGGAGGGCATGCAGCGCGAGGTCCGCAGCGAGGGCGTCGCGGGGCCTCTCGATCTCCGGGCTCCCGAGGCTGGCAACGGGCGGGCCGGCAGCGCTGGGCTACAGCGGCAGCTGACGCAGCAGCGGGAGCAGGTCAAGCGCAACCAGCTCAGCCGCAGCATCCTCGGGCTGCCGCACGGCGACACGCGGCGGGAGGCGTGGCTGGCCGTCGACTCGTTCTCGTCCGCGTGGGTGAGCTCATGGCCCTCGGCTCAGAACCGGTGCGAGGCGCGCGAGTTCCGCGAGATCTTCTGCACCTACCTCGGCCGGGAGAGCCCAGCCGTGCGCGCGCTCGTGGGCAAGAGCATCGCCTGCTCCGGCCGCGGCCCTCCTCGAGTCTGCGATGCCTTTGGCGTCCAGCTGGGCTTGGCGACGCTCAACGACCGCGCCCACGGCAACTGCCACGACGACATCTTCTCACGCGTGATCGGTGATGCGCTGCACGCGGGGCTGCGCGGCAAGGAGGAGCCGCGCGAGATCTTCAGCGCCGTCATCCCGCCTGTCACACTCAACGGCACCGCTGGCACGCGCGGCAAGAACGGCATCGTGCCGGATGGGCGGCTGCACTGCAAGCTGCGCGAGTCCCGCACGGCGCGCGCTGCACTGGCACACGAGGCCAGGCGCACCCGTCTGTACGGTGGCGCGGCACGACAGTGCAGCGCGGGCCCGAGCAGCCGCCGGCGGAGCACCTCCTCGAGGGCAAGACCATCCACCGCGGCGGGCCTCACTACATGAGCGCTCGGGCGCGCGACGATGGCCAGGGCGGCGCGGAGGCGTCGGACGACCTGCACCAGGTGTTCGACTGTGTGGTGGAGTCGGCATCCAAGCAGCACTGGAGGCGGATCGGCGCGCGTAGGGATCCCTAGCGCGAAGGAGGCGCGGTCCTACTTCGCTACGACGCTGCGGCGGGCGTGGGGCGTGCACTTTGCGCGCGAGTTCGCGCGGCACCGCATCCGACGCGTGGTGTTCGCGGGGGCCCCGCGGCGACAGCCGGGCAGGCCTCTCGCGACGGCCGATGGAGACTGGCCAGCGCTGTCGGCGGGCGAGTTTGCGGCGCACGCGCTGCGCGTAGGCGGCGCGTGGGCGGGCGGCCCGCCCGGCCGTCGGTGAGCACCGGACGCGAGGGTCGGTCGGCTCCTAACTAGCTGTATATAGTCGCGATCTGCCGGCGTGCGTTTGAGCTCACTAGCTAGAGCTCACACTAGAGGCCGTCATCGCATTCGCCTTCCTGGGACCCAGCGCTGACTTCTGACTGTCGTTGCTGTCTCTCTCCCTTCTCGACTGTCTGTGCTTGTGCGTCTTGGGTCCGGGGTTGTGTTTTTAGGAGGAGGCTGTGAACAGCGCCCCAAGCGCGGCGTTCGGCCGCCTTCTGCGGAACCTGCTTTGGACTTGGTCGTGTGTCGCGATGGCGTCCATATCTGACACCGAGCCGGCGGGCCTGTCGTCGATATCCGGCCTCAGACCCGCAGGCGGCGGCCGGAGCCAGCAGTCAGACGCAGACGTGAGTGATGGCTCGTCTGCGGGATCCGCAGCGGCCGCGGATCCGTCCCTCGTCCACCAGCGCCGCCGCTCCTTCTTTGGCAGGCAGCGAAGGAAGCAGAAGAAGGAGAAGAAGGAGCGGCTTCAGCGATGGCTGGAGGCGGACAACGCGGACGCCGAAGTGGAGGAGGAGGAGGAGGAGGATGAGGAGGTGAAGGAACCGAAACGGGGGTCCGCCATGTCAGCTATGTCCGCGAGGGTGTCCGTGAGCGGCCACTGGGCGGTCAAGGCCTTCGTCGCCCCGCTCAAGAAGCTCAAGGGCGGCCTCAAATGGTTTGTCATCTACATCACCCTCTTTGCCCTCCTCTGCATGCTCCTCTCCCTGGCGTGGCACGCGGTCAACGCGCACCTGCTCTGGAAGCTGACGGGCCTCGACCACTCGTGGGTGCTGCTGATGCCGCCGGGCGTCCTCTCCCTCCTCCTCCTCCTCGGCCTGCTCGCCCTCCTCTACCAGGTGCGCGTGGACCGCGCCCTAATTCGCACCCCGGCCCCGTCCTGCCCTTTCGTTTGTGTGCGCTTCTCACATCCTCCGGCTGCAGGTGTCCTCCATGTCCGAGGAGGCGCTGCTCGGCGCGGTGCACAAGGCGCTCGGCGTCGACACCGCCGCCGACGGCAGAGAGGGTCTGATCGGCCGCCTTGACAAGCTCGACACGCAGATCGAGCAGGCGCCGGGCGGACGCACCTTATCGCTACAAGCTGTAGCTAGTGTGTGAGTGGTGTGGGTGTGTGGATGTGGATGGGGGGGGGGGATGTCTCACATACCGTGACCCGACTCGCCCCGCGGCTCTGGTGTGCTCTGCAGGTGCTCGTGGCGTACCACGCGGCGCAGAAGGGCGCCACGGGGCTGGTCCAGGTGGGGAGGAAGCTCTCCGAGAACCTGGCCGCCTCGTCCGGCTCCTTTGGCAAGGATAAGAAGGCGCCGAGCTTCCAAGTCTCAAAGGTACGCGCCGCCATCGAACCCGCGCCCTCGAACCCCAAACCCCAACCCTGACCCCCCCCCCCCCGGGCCTTACACCGGGCCTTACACCGGGCCTTACCCCCCCCCCCCCCCCCGGCCCTACACCCTGCCCTACATACACCCGCAGGTGGTGTACGAGCTCCTCGCGACGCTGCGCGCCGCAGACGAGCGTGACGCCGCCAAGCAGGCGAGCGGCCAGGCCGGCGGCAAGCCGGGCGCTGCTTCTGGCAAGCGCAAGGCTGGCGGCAAGGCTGGAGGGCCGATCCAGCGGGCGTCGAGCAGGCTGTCCCACGGGGGAGAGGCGGGCTCGGCAGAGGCAGGCCGGAGGAGCGCGAGGAGCGGCGGGCCCTCCCACTCGCGGTCCTCCTCGCTCGGCTCCTCCCTCGCGGGCAGTGCGCCGAGCAGCCTCGCTGCCAGCGCGAACGGCTCGCCAAGCGCCTCTCGTGTCCCCTCCTCCGCGAGCCTCTCCTCGTGGGCGCAGCAGCAGACCCGCGAGCCGCCGCCCGAGCGAGAGCAGCTCTTCGTGCGCGAGCTGACGAGGCGGCCCCTCACACCCTCCGGCGGCCCCACTGTCCCCAACACAGCCCTTCGCACCCCGCCGCTCTGCCCACGCCACTCTGCTGTCCACCTCCCCCACTCTTGCCCCCCACTGTGCACTGACTCTCCGCCTCACACTCTCGCTCCTTCCGTGCTACGACCTGACCGTACCCCGCCGCCCCCTCCCCCCGCCGCCGCACCCCCACCCACCCACCCACCCACCCACCCACCCCAGGCTCGTCAAGGAGCTCAAGAAGTGGTCCGAGGAGGAGGCGGCCGCGGCGCCCGACTTCGACGAGCAGTGGGTCGAGGCGCGCGACCTGGAGAGCGGCCGCCCGTACTACTACCACACCCAGACCAAGGCTGTGAGGTGGGAGCGGCCCACGCAGCCGCGGCTCCCGCCGCCGCCGCCAACCCCCCCGGGAGACCCGGCTGGCGGCGGGTTTAACGGGTTGGTGGCGTTGCGCTCTGGCGATGACGCGTGCCTGCACGTGTGAGTCAATAGTCCTCGTTGGCCATTTCCCCCACAAAGGGGAAGGACCGTGAGTTGAGGAAATCGGGGGACGCGACCCACTTCGCCACAGACGGTCCCGCGCCTCGCCGTGTGACGGGGACACACCCCGCACCGTCCGCTGTGACCTGTGAGCTGTGTCCGTGTGTCCCCCGTGTGCCGTGAGGCCGTGTTTGTCCGTGGAAGTGAAATCTGAAAAAAGTCCGACGCGCTCGTCGGTGACGGTGTTCCCCAATCTGTGTCGCGCTCGGCGAACCTCGACAGCGCCTTCGGTGGCATGCAGCTCTTTGCGCCGGAAGCCTGGAGTGAAGCCCCTCTGCTGCTCACACGCTGAGGCAGAGCCAGAGGCACAGACCACAGTTGGCATACAGCCCCCCCACTGAAAGCACTGTGCGGCTGCCACAGCTCTTGAGCACTTGAGCACTTGATAGGGTCGATTCCGCATGGTACGGGACCCCTCGATCGTCTCGCCCTCCCTCACTGGTGTGTTCATTGGGGGGGGGGGGGCACATAACAAACACGGTACAGGATCGGAGGTGCACGCGGCCGAAGCAGCCCAGCTGTGACAGCGATGGGCTCGCCCTCACTGGCCCTCAGTCACTTGTGCTGCGGCTTGTGTGAGCGACACTGCTCGGCGACTGCCGGCACACTGTGAGACCATGGGTGTGAGGTAAAACCACGCTACCAGCGCTTGGTTACATCGGCCCTGAGGTCAGTTCCTTCTCTACTCTGTTAGTGACAAGACTTGTCTACTTGTCGCCGCTCCTGACGAGCACGCGCACGCTCCTCGTGTGCTACGCCGAGGCGGACCACCATGGCGTAGCACGACGTCTCTCGTGTTCCGTGCGCATGACACGCATGACCTGAAGCGTAGGCGGACCACGTCCTCCGCCGGCGCGACCCCGAGCTCGTCGAGCAGATCGAGGGTGCGCGCGACCTCGGCCGCCGCAGGGGGCGCGAAGCGCCGCCGGTGCGCCAGTCGGCTGACGTCGACGCCCAGGCTCTCGTCTGTGTCTGAGGCATCCGCGACCTCGCGCGATACGAGAAGGCGCCGCTCTGTTGCGTGTTGGAGAGAGCGCGTTCGAAACGCAAACGGACGACCAGGCCGAGCGCGGTTTGTGTTTCTTTTTCTGCGCCGCTTATCGCGGGGGCAGGAGAACTCGATTTACACACTCCAACGAACGAATTGCCCCAGGCCCAGCAAGAGGCTCTCTAATGCACCAAAGCGCTCGCGCTCGGGCCCCCACATGGACATATCGGCAGGCACAGCATGTGTGTGTGTCGCGAGAGAGAGGCCCACACACCGCACGCGCGCGGTGGCTGCGGTGCAGCGGCGCGGAGCACTCCCCTTTATTATGTACACACACCCGCCGGCGGTCTTGGTTCTCACGCCGCAAACGATCCCGCTAGCAGCACTCCCGCCAGCGCGCCATCTGACCCCATCAACGGCGAGACGAACGAGCGCATGCGCTCCTCTGGGAAGACCGGGTCGGCGTACACGATCCACCCAGTTCCGTGCCGCGCCGCGTGCTGGTACCACGGCCGCCGTGTCGCATCGTAGCTGCCGCGCCACGTGTAGAGCGGGCCGTCTCCTCCGCCCGCTGGCCACGCCCGCCACTCGCACTCTCCACTGGCCTTTGAGAGCGCGGGCACGACAGCAGCCGGCAGCGGCACGGGGCCGTAGGAGTACTCGCCGCGTCGCAGCGCCGCCTCGTCCATCCTATAGACGGCAAAGTAGTCGCCCGAGCGCGCCGCGAAACCGAGGAGCTTGGAGTGGCACAGCTCGGCGACCTCAGACGCGGCACGGCCGTCAACCTCTCCCCCGCAGCTGGCTTCCCACGCGCGCCACACCTCGCCAAGCACGGCCTTCGCGGCAGCCTCCGACTGCACCGGCGCCGCAGCGCACGCCGCAGCCGCGCCTCGCAGCGCCGCGGTGGCCTGCTCGGCCCACGCCTGCGCCGCTGCAGGCAGCCTCTCGCGAGCGAGTTGCTGCTCCCAGGCGCGGAGCTGCTGCTCGAAGCCGAGGTTTGGCTCCACAAAGCGCACCTCCCGCACGCGCGACAGCGCCTCGTCATACGCCAGCCGCTGCTCGCGCATCAACCAGCTGAGCACCACCGCAGCCGAGCGGCTGCCTCCGGCGGCGCAGTGGCAGAGGACTCTGCCACCGGCGTCCCGGGCGGCGTCGATGAAGGCGAGGGCCGCTTCGAGTGGCAGCTTCGCGCTCGGGCTGTCTGCGAGGCGCAGCGAGAGGTACGAGAGGCGCTCGTCCGCCGCGAGGGACTGCGGCAGCTCCTGCGGAAGGTGGAGAGCTTTACCTTACACCTTACCTTACCGCCCACCTCCAGCTTGGGACTGCGGCAGCTCCTGCGCCGCCACGAGGATGTGGGTGATGCCGGCCGCCGCAACCTTGGGACGGCTCTTGGAGGCAAAGTAGTTTGCCAAGTGGACGTGCTCCGCGATGTGGTCGATGCCCGACCGCTCTCGCAGCGAGGAGAGGTCGTCGCAGTGCACGACCACCCGCCTCTCTCCCGCAACGCCGCCACCAGGCGCGTCCGCGTTGGCGCTGCCTTGCGGCCCCTCGCCCCGCAGCAGCCCCTCGGGATCCAGCAGCCGGCGCACCTCCTCGTGCGCCGCCCGCCCGCCGCGCCTCGCTTCGTCAACCGGCGTCGTCCCCGCCCGCGTCGGCGCGTCGGCCCGCGCGCCCGCGTCGAGCAACAGCCGGCACACCTCCGGCTGGCCCTCCCGCGCAGCAAAGTGGAGAGGCGTCTCGCCGACGCGCGTCGCCGCGCCGGGGCTGGCGCGGCGGTCGAGCAGCAGCGCGGCGGCGGCGAGGTTGCCGCCTTCGGCCGCCGCGTGGAGCGCAGTCGAGCCGTCGTGGTCCCTGGCGTCGACGTCGCCGGAGAGCCAGTCGAGCAGCGCGGAGAGGGTGGCCTGGCCGCCGTCCCCGGCCGAGACGGCGTCCTGGCGAGGGGAAGGGGTGGGGGGGAGGGCACTAGTGGGTGAGTGAGCGAGGAGGGAGGGAAGGGAGTGGGCCGAGGAGGAAGCTGGGAAGGGAGTGGGCCGAGGAGGAAGCTGGGAAGGGAGTGGGCCGAGGAGGAAGCTCTCCTGCAGCAGCTCCGCGGCACGGAGGCCCCAGCTGCGCCTGGCAAAGGCGAGCCGCTCGTCGGGAGGCATCGGCATCACCTGCGAGGCGGCGCTCTCACCCGAGACGCAGCGCAGGCGGGGAGAGGCTCGCCCGGGCGGAGGTGCGGCTTGCGGGGGCGGCCGGACTCACCTTGGCGAGGAATGCGGCGCTCTTTGACCACTGCTGCGCAGGCGTCTCCACCGCGCAGCATCGGTCGAGGGTGCGGTACCTCGCGTCCTCGAGTGGCGTGATCCCGTCCCGGTCCGTCGCATGCACATCTGCGCCGTGCACCACCAGAAGCTTGCACACGTCGAGCCTCCCGTTGAACGAGGCCACGTGCAGCGCTGTCGCACCGATCTTTGTGCGAGCGGCCAAATCCGCGCCGTGCGCGAGCAGCGCGCACGTCACCGCAGCGCTCCCGGAGAAGGCGGCGTTGTGCAGCGCCGTCCAGCCAAGAGGACAGGCCTCGTCGATGCCGCCGCCGCCGCCGGCTCGCAGCAGCAGCGCCACGCACGCAGCGTCGCCTGCCTTCGACGCCTCGCGCAGCGCCGTGGATTCGTCTTCCATGGCGGTTTGTGAATTGTTAGGCTTGCACGTGGAGAGAGAGAGAGAGAGAGAGAGAGAGATCTTCTGTTCAGTCGACGCTCGTTCGTCTACTGAGAACTCAGTGGTTGTCACCACTTTGTATTCTTTAATATGAACCTTGCGAACTCGTCCCCCCCGGCAGGGCTATGCAACTGTGACCAGTGTGTGCTGTCTACGCCTGATCCAGGCGTGAAATCTGCCGATGCGTGATCTGTGTGTGGGCCGCTCTGTGAGGGGTCCAGGCATTGTCCGACGGGTAGGGGGTCTGTGCCCGGGCGGTGTCCGGTGCGGAGTCTCTCTCTGATCCCGCCTGTGGTGTTGGGTGCGAGGTCGTGGAAGCTTCGATCCCAAGGGGGGGAGCTGAGCC
The DNA here is from genome assembly GCF_000372725.1 of Emiliania huxleyi CCMP1516. Lineage (NCBI taxonomy): Eukaryota > Haptophyta > Isochrysidales > Noelaerhabdaceae > Emiliania > Emiliania huxleyi. The sequence goes on along the minus strand of NW_005201287.1, from coordinate 740,091 downwards.
CACTCGATAACCAACTCTCAGGGGCAGTAGGTGGGCGAGCTTCAAGCGCGCTCATCTCGATCGTCAAGGCGTCGCTACGCGCGGTCTTCCGCGGGGGGAGCGTCGCCGACGGGTGCGGGACCGCGGCGCAGCCAGTGCCGTGGCGATGCCTCCGGCTGCTGCGGCGAGTGGCTTGCTGCTCGCTGCGATGGCGAAAAACTCGTCTCGTGGCACACCAAGGGCTTATGCTCTGTCGAGACGTGAGGCGTATGCGCCCAGGAGGGGAGGGTGCATGCGTAACGACGCTGCTAGAGATGCCTTTCGGGGCCCAGAGATAAAACTTCTGATGCCATGCGTGACCTAGTAGTGTCCCCAGCTATGGGCGTGTCCACGTTGGAGCCAGGTGTGGTGTGGACGCGAGAATAGCTCCGCCGTTCATGGAGGCAACCGATGCGAGTCGACTGGTGTGTGTCGTCGTGGTTTCGTATCAAGAATTCTCTCTCTCTCTTGCACGTGGGGACCCGTCCTCGTCCCATCCCTCGTTTGGTTGTGTCTGTGTGTCGCTCGTGCGTGTCGTCATCATCTGTCCAGCGTCCACCCATACCGCGTTGGTGTCCAGTCCGAGCCTGACTGTTCTTCACCTTCCTACATACACACATACATTTGTTGTGTTTCTTTCTTTCTTTTACACTGGCACGGGACTGCGCGCACACTGCCACTGGCACTAACACAAATCTCTCTCTAACACACGGGAAAAGATTTGTAGCCCACTCGCTCGCTGGGCACGGGACAAAGACATCGGTCACCGACTTTCTCTTTCTTTCCTCATGCGAGGGAGTTTTGTTGTAAGATTCTTTCCTCATCCACCTCACCGCACGGCATGCGCTGCCTCGATGGCTGCCTCCGCCTCCGCCACCACCTCGGCGAGGCCGCGCATGCCGCGCAGCCGCTCCGAGGCTGCCAGCACGCTGGCCCGCGCACCCTCGCTCTCCACCGCGGTGCGGACGGCAGAGCAGACGGCCTCCGCAGTGAAGCTGTGCTTGGGCAGCTGTGCTACCCCAAACCCGGAGGCCACTGCCGAGGCGGCGTTGAAGAACTGGTCGTCGAAGAAGGGGACGCAGATGACTGGCACCGCGTGCAGCACCGCCTCGTTTACGGATGTCGCTCCGCAATGCGAGACGAAGGCCTGGACCGCGGGGTGGGCCAGGACCGCCGACTGCGGCACCCACGCCTCTGCGCGGGCGCGTCCTGGCGGCAATGAATCGATGCAGCCCTCAACGAGCTCCGGTGCGACGGCCATCAGGACCCGCCATGGCCCCTCCGCGATCGCCTGGAGCAAGCGCTTGGCGATGTTGGCCGCCAAAGGTCCGCTCCGGATCATGGACCCCAGGCTGACGTAGACGATGGGAGAGACCTCGGCGTCGCACCAAGCCTGCAGCCCGCCTGCCACAAAACGCTCCGCCTGCGCCTCGGTCACGCCAAAGTCACTAGGCAGCACAGGACCGACGTTTCGCCGGCCTTCAGGGATCTCGCAGCCCTCGAGGAGGTCTGGCAGGAGAGTGTAGAGGACGGGGTGCGGGACCGCCGCCAGGTCCTCGCGTACCGGGCTGTACTCCGGCTCGTCTGTCAAGTTGCTCGGCAAAAACGTCCCCTGCGCCTCTGGATTCCGAACATAAATCTGCGACGGGCAGAGAGCCAGCGACGGAACGCCGTGGTCGGCACAAAACCCGCCCATCCAAGAGTATACGTGGACGCCGTCGTAGACGCACAGCGCCACATCCTTCTGGAGCACGCGCTGCTTCATTCCGATCAGGGCCTCTCGTGTTCCTTGCAGTCCATGCAGGGCTGCCGCAGGATCCTCGAACGTAGCAGCGAGGTTCTCCTCCAGCCGCTCACGGCTGTTTCCCTGCGACTCCTCATAGGTGTCTCCGCTAGCCGCACTCGCTGTGCAGTAGGCTCTCGTGAAGCGGTCGAAGCGGTCGTCGCCCGCCTCGTGCAAGGGGTGAAACGAGGCGAAGGCGGGTACGTTTGGCCCTGCTGTGCTCGGCGACCAGTATTCGACGGCGTACCCGCGCCCGTGGAGCCGCTCCGCGATGAAGACCGTGTAGTCAAAGTGCCCGCGGTCGGGAGGTATCACGAAAATCACGGTCTCGTTTGCGGCTGGGGCCGCGGCCGGGTCTCCTTGCGCGGCGTTGCACATCGGCGCCGGGCTTGGTGAGGAAGCTGCTGAGCACAGCAGGGCGAACCGGGATCGGTGCAGATCGCAACCGCGCGACCGGCCAAGGAACGAGGCATTGGCCAGGGACTCCAGGAGGGACTCCAGGAGGAACGTACGTCCGAAGAACGAGACTCTCGGGAGAAGAATTTGAGGATGAATACTCTCGCACGACACTAGGCACGGGACTGGCGCGCACTGGCACTAACACAGGTACACCACGGGAGCCTCATGAGAAGAAAGAACATCCCGGCCAAGGCGTCGTCGCGCTGGAGGGCGCAGACGTGTCTCTGATGCGCATCACCTAGGTGAATACTCCGATTGGTTGCGGTCTCGCGGAGGAAGAGGTGTGTAGCAGATGGTGGAAACTGTGTGTGTGTGTGTGTGTGTGTGTGTGTGTGTGTGTGTGTGTGTGTGTGTGTGTGTGTGTGTGTGTGTGTGTGTGTGTGTGTGTGTGTGTGTGTGTGTGTGTGTGTGTGTGTGTGTGTGTGTGTGTGTGTGTGTGTGTGTGTGTGTGTGTGTGTGTGTGTGTGTGTGTGTGTGTGTGTGTGTGTGTGTGTGTGTGTGTGTGTGTGATTTTTGAAGACCAACAAGAAATCACGACTCTCACAGTGATTTGGGCTCGGCAGCTTTTCTTGTGTGTGTGTGAGAGAGAGATTTTGTTTGTGTTTGTTTTATTGTTTGTGTGTGTGTGAGAGAGAGAGATCTCTTTCTTGTGTGTGTGTGTGTGTGTGATTTTTGAAAACCAACAAGAAATCTCTCTTCTTGTGTGTGTGTGTGTGTGACTCGAGTCACACACGTGGTGGAAAGCAGCGGGCTGGAGAGCTCGTCATAAATAAATAAGGAGAGCGAGACGCGCCCGCGGCGAGCCCCACCGCATACAGCCTGCCGTCCAGCACCGCCACGGCGAGCTTATACCGCGCCTCTGCCATCGGCGCCACCGCTTCCCACGCATCCAGCGCCGGATCGTACCGCTCCACCGAGCCGAGGTGGCCGTTGCCCGCGCTGCCACCCACCGCGTACAGCTTGCCGTCGAGCACCGCCACGGCAAAATTACACCGAGCCGCCGTCAGCGGCGCCACCGCCTCCCATGCGTTCGTCGCGGGATCGTACCGCTCCACCGAGGTGAGGTAGATGATGCATCCTCGTCGTCGTTGTGACCTCCCGCAGCGTACAGCCTGCCGTCGAGAACCGCCATGGCGTGAGAAACCCGTGCGGTCGCCATCGGCGCCACCGCCCCCCACGCGTTCGTAGCCAAGTCGTACCGCTCCACCAGGTTGAAAGTTGCGCCGTCAGCCTCATTCTCGCCGCCCGCCGCATAGAGCTTGCCATCGAGCGTCGCCATGCCTGCACTTTCACGTGCCGACGGCATCGGCGCCAATCGCTGTCGCGGCCGCGCTTCGGCAGCGTCTCCGTCCACACCAGCCGCGGCGCCACGCGCGGCACGTCCCCTTGGCGGCATGCGCCTTGGTCGGCAGCTGGGCGAGGATGTGCGGGGCGAGGTCCGGCGAGAGGAGGACCTCGGAGAGCACCCACTCGGGCTGCTCCACGAGCCGTGTGGTGTGCTCCTCCGCCACGCGCATTGCGGCGTCGCTCGCGCCCGCCTGCGCCTCGATGATGGCGCACCGCTGCGCTGGCGAGAGGCCCGCGACGCGCGCGCCGATGCGGTGGGAGGCCATGATGGGTGGCGGCTGAGAGCTTGATAAAACGGACATTTTGCCCGAAAGAAAGAAAAACAGTGGCACGGAGGACGGCATGTTGCGACGGACTTTTCTTCTCGCACACTGGAACATTCTGCTGGTCGCCGAAGCGCTCGCCGCTCGGCTGCTCCTCCTCCTGTGCCGCAGCTCGTCGCTCGTTCCCGATGCTGCTCCAGGCGGCCCGCGTCGCGCGCGCGAGGGCACTGCCCGCGCTGCCGCGGCTGCTCGCCGGCGCGAGCGCGTCTACCAGCGCGCTTCCTCGGCTGCTCAGCGCGAGTGTATCGTCTAGCCAGCCACTGCTCTCGCTCGCTCGACGCGGCCGCTCGACATTGTCAATGCCCGGCGTTGGCGCGGGCAGCGTGGCGGAGGCCGTCGCGTCGGCGGTGGCGGCTCCTGCGGCCCAGACCGTGGACCGCGCCGTCGGGTGGTGGCTGCTCGTGAGCAGCGGCTCCGTGTTTTGCATGGTCGTCGTTGGCGGCATCACGCGGCTGACGAGGTCGGGCCTGTCGATGACGGACTGGCGGCCGCAGGGCAAGCGGTGGCCGCGCAACGACGCCGAGTGGGAGGCCGAGTTTGACCGGTGGAAGCAGTTTCCCGAGTACCAGCGGCTGTACAAGGGCTCGTCGATTCCCTTCTCGATGGAGGACTTCAAGGGCATCTTCTTCTGGGAGTGGTTCCACCGGATGATGGGACGGTGCGCTCCCTCGCCCAGCCTCTCTCGCCCGCCGCACAGGCCGCGCCCCTCCCTCCTTCCACACTCCACCGCACAGCACCGGCCCCGCACCGTCCCAAGCCCTCGCCCCTCCCACGGCTCGCTGCCACCCCCTTCCCACGGCTCGCTGCCACCGCCCGGCACGCAGGTCCATCGGCGTCATCTACGGCGTGCCCCTCGCCTACTTTTGGGCGCGAGGCCGCATCCCGCGCAGCCTCGCCCCCACCCTCGGCGGCCTTCTCCTCGCGGGCGGATCGCAAGGCCCTCGCCGGCGGGCGGAGGCGGTCGAGGCACGGCCAGAGGCGGTGCGGTGACGCGTCCCCGCGGCTTGGCCCCGTAGGCCTCGTGGGGTGGTGGATGGTGCGGTCGGGCCTCGACTCGAAGCAGGTCGAGGCGATCGACGGCGGCATCCCCACCGTCTCGCCCTACCGCCTCGCCGCCCACCTGACTTGCGCGTTTGGGATCTTTTCGGTCCTGCTCCACACCTCGCTCGGGATCCTGCAGCCGCGCGTGGCGGAGGCGGTGGCGCTGCCCTCGCTCCGGCCGCTGCAGCAGCGCGTGCGCGGCCTCGCCCTCCTCGTCGGCGTCACCGCTATCTCTGGCGCCTTTGTCGCCGGGAGGCAGGTGCCGCCGGCCCCGGCCTTCCGACCCCTCCCCGGTGGACACGTCCGCGACACGTCCGCGACACGTCCACGACGCGTCCGCGACACGTTGTCCGCGACGCGTCCCACAGGCGGGCTTCGCCTTCAACACCTTCCCGCTGATGGAGGGGCGGCTGGTGCCCGAGGGCTACATGGAGCTGCGGCCCCTCTACCGCAACTTCTTCGAGTCGGTGCCGTCGGTGCAGCTGCACCACCGCGCCCTCGCCCTCACCACCCTCGCCTCGGTGTCGGGCGTGTGGGTGTGGGTGCAGGCGATGCCGCTGCCGCCGCAGCTGCGCCTCGCCACCGACCTGCTCCTCCTCGCGGCGTGGGGCCAGGTCGGGCTCGGCGTCGCGACGCTGGTCAACTGCGTGCCGGTCCACCTCGGCTCCGCGCACCAGGCGGGCGCGCTGAGCCTCTTCTCGGTGGCGGCGGACCGCGATGCGCCGGCTGCCGCGACGCCCCTTCACAGGATCGGTCTCTGAACAGGTGGTCCTCTTCACCCTGCACTCGTGCCGCGCGCCGGCGCAGGCTGGCAAGCTCGCCGCGCGGATCGGGCAGCGAGTTGCGGTGGCCTAGGCGGTTGCTAGGGTGGCGGGGTGGGCTGGGAGGGGGAGAGGGGCCTCGTTCGTTGCTTCGGGGCCGTACTAAGGGCCACCGGGCCGCTTTCGGGGACACGCAAAGAAGGCGCGGGGGGGCCGCAAGTCGCAAGTGGGGAGAGTGAGGTGCGGAGAGAGGTGGAGACTGGAGTGGAATGTCGGGCTGATTGGGGGGTCTGTCAGAGAGAGGAGACCTCAGGGTTCCACAGTTTCTCAAGCGCCGTGTCGGGATTCCTACGCGTGTCTTTTTGTCTGTTCTCTGTTGCACTTGCAGTGTGATATGATGCTTATGGACTTTGCAATTTTCACTCTTCACACACTTCAGCGGCGATTCGCTTAAATTCATTATTGTTTTTATTGGACTCAGGAGCTCAGGAGTTGTCTGGAGACTGGACGCTTCCTCCCGGCTCCGCGGTGAGATCTGAGAACCGTGTGAACGCGGTGAACATGCTGACTCGTGACTGATGGCGCGTTGGGGCGGGAAAATGCGGGGATGATGTTATGTCGCCGGTTTCGTCGATCGTTCTTTTTGACTTTGTGACTTCCGGCAACAACTTGATTCCCGGATCGGCGTCTCACGGCCGGGCCGCGGGACGGGGAGGGAGCTGAGCCCTGGCTGTCAGGCTGTCAGGTGCTGTCAGGTGATCTGTCAGGCTGTCAGGCACTGTCAGGCACTGTCAGGTGCCTCTGTCAGACCAGCTGTCAGGTGCTGTCAGTGCTGTCGGGTGCTGTCGGGTGCTTGTCTGACATCAGAGGGGCTCCGTAGCTGTCGGGTGCTGTCGGAGCTGTCGGGTGTTGCTGTCAGACGCTGTCGGAGCTGTCAGAGCTGTCGGGCTGCTGCTGCTGTCAGAGACGCCGGTGCTGTCAGGTGCTGTCGGTTGGTGCTGTCGGGGTGCTGTCAGGCTCTGACACACTATCCACACTTATGACATTATCAAGAGGAGACCAGCAGGACTCTACTACACATACTCTAGTCTCTACTCTGCCTAGAAGGGGTCCGCCTGGGGAGCGCAGATGGCGGCGCAGGCGCAGGCGGCGGCGGTGGCAGCGCGGCACAGACGGCGGCGGCCACCCCCACCCAGACGCCGTAGGCATATGACTGTAGGGCCCCAGAAGGCTAGCTGGTAGCTTCATTTGTAGTAGCACAGCCGCCGGTGCTAGAGAGGGGTACGCAGAGGTGGGGCGGGAGGGACGGAGGGTTGAGAGAGAGACCCATGACCAGCCCATGACTACATGGACATGGACCACACTCACATGTCTTTGCATGTTTTGTTATACCCTCATGGGGCGCAAGAAAGAGGCTGCACGGCTGTGTACGGTCTGTGCTGCTGTCGGGCTGGTCGGGCTGTCGGGCTGTCAGCGCTGCTGTCAGGCCACTGTGTGCTGTCGGGCTGTCAGGCAGCTGTCAGGCTGTCACGTTAGGGCCTGACAGCGACGGAGCCCCTCTGATGTCAGACTCTGCTGTCAGGCTGTCAGATACGTGCTGTCAGGCTGTCAGAGAAAGTGCTGTCAGCGCTGTCAGGCTGTCGGGCACTGTCAGGCGCTGTCCGGGTTTGCTGTCAGTCTGTCAGACCAGGGCTCAGGGAGGGAGGGGGGTGGATCCGTAAATCCGCAAATCCGTAAATTTGTAACCAAAAGCCACCAGGGAGTCCCCCACCGCACCCAGCTACCAGGTAGGCAGAGACACAGCACTCGCGACATGCTGAGAAGCCGGGGGCTGGCCTCTCCAGTGCTCGCGCAACGCTGTCTGCACGCGCAACAGCTCTCTCCGGGGTCCGCACGGGCGGCCCAAACAGTGGGAGGGTCGACGACCGTACGACTGTAACGCTACGTATATCTCTTAACAATCACTATGTTCGCGCTTGCGCTGCACCTCTGCGAGTGCGTCTATTAACCCCTCACGCGTGCGCATAATCCCCTCCATCTTGTTGTGCAGCCTTGACCTCTCCGCCTCTGCGGCATCAGCGCGCCTCGCCTCTGCCTCCATCGAAATCTGCAGCGCGTCGAGCTGCTCGCGCAGCTCGGCCTGCATCTTGGCCCGCATCTCGCCGATACGCCACTCACACTCAGCTCGAGCTGCATGATTTGCCTGGTCGGCCATCCGCTCGGCCGCTTTGATGTCGCGTTTAGCAGCCTGCTGCGCTCTCCTCAGGTTGTCGCAGTCGGAGCGCCTCAGCTCTTGTGCCGCAGCAAGCTCATCCCGCGCCGACGCGAGCGCGCCTTCTTCATAGCGCTCGCAGAGCGCTGCTCAGAAGCGAGATCCTTGGTCTGTGACCGCAACTTCTCTTATAACTCCTGCCGGAGCAGCATCTCAGCAGTCGCACTACTCGCGGCTGCATGGACGTCCGAGCCCTTTAGCGTGGTTTGCGCGTCTGTGCTGACGAGAGTGCGGGAGATGCTGCCCTTGTGCTGAACAGAGATTGCGCCAGCGGTAGCAGTGCTGCTTGGGCACACAACAACATTGCTCGTGGCCGAGCTGGCATAAGCCGCCGCACCAGCCTCTGCGGCTGCAGCGGTGCTTCGGATCGCGTCGAGCACCGCGCCTGTATCGTGCATGAGCACAGCCTCGAACTTACTGAGGTCGGCTATCCCGAGTTCGTTTAGCATGCGCTCCAGCACAATGCTGAGCTGCGTCGGGGCCATGTGTCGACGTGTCCAAGGGAACGGACGTCGCCGAAAGTCCTTCTTCACCGAAACCTCATGCAGCGGCGGATGACCGAGCACAACAACGAGGAGCAGGGTTCGGACTTTTTGCGGGGTATGGTATGGTAGCGTCGCGCAACCCACCTCGAGACCATACCCCCCCGCCTGCTGACAGACCCAGCCTCCCGGAGACCGGGGATGGGCGGTCAGGACCATACCCCCCCACCCTTTGGGCCGCGACCCTACCATACCATACCCCGCAAAAAGTTGGAACCCAGGCGGGGCCGTCTCAGAAAAAAACCCCGGGGTTGATATCAATTGGCCGCGTTGGGAACCAATCCGCTCCCAACGCGCTGCTGCACTGGCTTTCTTTCTTTATTTCTGCCTGGCTGGGTTAACGATTACGTACGGGCGCCGGGCGGCCCGCCCAAGCCCCCGAGAGAGAAGTGTGACGGACAAAAAAAATCATGTTCAGGGAAGCCGCCGACACGATTGAGTCACGCGAGGATCAAAGTCGATCAGACGGCGTCGCTCTACGTCGCTCCTTCCGATCGCGATATGGTGCGCGGCTCACACTCCCCAGCGTGCGCTCGCTCCTCTCCACACCCAAAGCACTCGCTCTCTGTCGCGGCAGCTGCGTGGCGGCAGCAGCGGTGTCAGCGGCGACTGCAGCGGCGATGGGCAGTTTGGCATACGAAGCAACCACCCCGCGCCCTTGGCCACGCAACCGCGGGCAGAGCACCGCTCCACCGCCGCAGGTGTCATCCGCCAAGATGCTGATGCTCTCTCTGGTCGTGCCATGCGAGGCGATGACCACCCCACGCCGACTGACTGCACTAGCCGCCGCGTCGCCTCCGCCGCCACCGGCGCCGCCGCTTTGCAATTGCAGCTGCTACGAGGGCGAAGGTGCATACTACGGAGGCTATGTGCCTGACGAAAGGGAGTCTCCGCCCACACAATGCTGGATCAAAGACATTGGATACGACAAGCCATGCTGCACGCCCTCAATCTCGGCGGGCGAGTACCACACCTGCATCATCCGGGAGGACAACTCGCTCGCAGAGTGCTGGGGTTGGAACGAGTACGGCCAGACCACCGTCTCGCCAAACGTGCAGTACACGCAGATCTCGGCGAGCATATACCACACTTGCGGCATCCGGGCGGACAACTCGCGCGCAGAGTGCTGGGGTGACAACACTTTCGGCCAGAGCACCCCATCGCCAGACGTGCCGTACACGCAGATCTCAGCGGGCGGCGCGGTGTGGGGCACGCACACCTGCGGCATCCGGGCGGACAACTCGCTCGCAGAGTGCTGGGGCCTCAACGACGACGGTCAGGCCACCCCATCGCCAAACGTGGAGTACACGCAGATCGCGGCGGGCGGCTTGCACACTTGCGCCATCCGGGCGGACAACTCGTTCGTAGAGTGCTGGGGCTACAGCTACAACGGCCAGGGCACCGTCTTGCCAAACGTGCCGTACACGCAGATCTCGGCGGGCAAGTACCTGACTTGCGCCATCCGGGCGGACAACTCGCTCGCAGAGTGCAGCGGCCAGACCGTCGCCACGCCAAACGTGGAGTACACGCAGATCTCGGTGGGCATTTACCACACCTGCGCCATCCGGGCGGACAACTCGCTCGCAGAGTGCTGGGGCTGGGGTGACAATCGCCCGCGCGACATCATGCCAAACGTGCCGTACTCGCATATCTCGGCGGGCGGGCGCCACACCTGCGCCATCCGGGCGGACAACTCGCTCGTAGAGTGCTGGGGTGACAACTGGTACGGCCAGACCACCGTCTTATCCCCGCCGCCGCCCCCCTGCGAGGACCAACTACGGTGGGTGGTGACATGGCATGTGCGCAGTCAGGGGGCTTTCGGCGACGTTTTCACAAGCGAGGCAAGCGCACGCAGCGCCTTCAACTCCAAGGACGGCGGCCCATGGGCGACGCGCCTTTACAGCCCCGCGTTCAATGTCCTGGAGCAGCACGGCTCGATGAGCGACGCAAATTGGCAGATGCTGGAGACCTGGGCGCGCAATGCACTGCAGGGGATGTGCTCGCCCCCGTCGCCACCTTCCTCTCCCCCCTTTCCGCCACTGCTGCCGTCGCCGCCGGGTACTGGGAAGGAGGACGTGCTGACCACGTTGGTTGTGATTCTCGCCGCCGCGTTGCTTGTGCTCATTGTCCTCGGACTGGCCTTCCTCCTCGTCTATTTCAAGGTGGTCTGCAAGAAGACACCCGAGGCTCCGGTCAAGCCGCATTCAGCAGCCACGTCGATGCGGGTTGCCTAGGCATCGCGTCCCAGCGTCCCACAGACTCTCTGGGAGTCCCAAGAACGTCCAGAAGAGATCCGGAAGATCCAGAAGAGGTCCAGAAGAGATGTGTTCAGAAGATGTCCAGAAGAGGTCCAGAAGACAATAGGCTGAGATGTCCAGAAGATCCAGGAGTCCAGAAGTGAGATGTTCAGAAGATGTCCAGAAGATGTCCAGAAGACAGCCTAGGTATCCCGTGTGCCGCACCCGCTCCGACATGCGGGCCAGCTCCAGTTTCCCGACTCTCGCGAACTGCGATACATTGCGCGTTTCCGGTCCACGTGAATGCCCATCTCGTTTCCTATTCGACGTCTTGCTCATATATGCGTTTCCGGGTTCCGATTCGATTCCGAGTCGTTTCACGGACATTCCAGTTCCCCGTGTGCGCTGTGGCCTCTGTGCCTGACGAACTCGTCTTTGCGCCGTCTCCTTTCGACATACATAGATTCCTATCTGGGAGGGGCCAGCCAGTGGGAACAGACCCCCTATCCGGGTAGGAGCCGGAACCCAGGCCTTTCTCAGAAAAAAATCGGCCCGGGCCAGGTAAGGGTAAGTTAAGTTTCTCCGGGCCAGCCTCGTCTCACCCCTCATTCCCCGCCTGGTTGTAGTGGCACAGCGGCGCACCCCACGGCTCGGGCTCCGCCGGGGTCATCAAGATCCGCTGCAGCTCGTACACCCGCTCTGGCGAGAAGCGGCAGCGCCACTCCTCGCCAGCCCTCAAGCGGAAGAGCTCCTCGCCATTCTCGCAGATCTGGAGGTTGAAGAGCACGTCTCCAGGAAAAAGATGTCGTCGTTCGCATAGCCCGCGTTCGGGTATGTCCCGCTGTTGGCGCCGTTCGGAGTCCAGCCGGAGCAGCGGTTGAAGGGGTGGCCGTAAGCGCCGCCCGTGTTTAGGGACCCGGGCGCGACGGCAAATTTGATGCGGTTCTCGTCCTGGTCTGGCAGGCTGCCCTGCGCAGCGCACGCCTGCCACTCAAAGTTGCGGCACAAGTTGTAGTCAGAGGGCCAGACGGCGAGCAGCTGCAGGTTGGCGCGGACGCAGCGCTGCCTGATGGTGCTGCCCCACCCCCCGTGGCGCCCGCAGAAGCCGTCAATTGAGCCGCCGCCCGAGTCGAAGCCCAGGATTGCCGGCGCCGGCCGCGTAAAGTCAGGCGTGCCGTCGCGCCGCGAAACCTCGTCGCCCTCGTTGCCATAGAAGCGCATCCAGCGAGTGCGAGAGCAGTGGCGGCCGCTCACGATGTCGTCAAAGTAGGTCCGCGCATCCTGCGGCGCGCGCCCGAACCGCTGCACCAGGACGTGTAACGCCTCCCGCTAGCTAGGTCCTCGCCGTGGGCGGGCGCGCGGCCAGCGTCGCATCGGGCGGCGCGGACGCGGAGGAGAGGACCGGGCACGGACATGTCAACCTCGCCGATGTGGACGGCATCACGCTGACCACGGCCGAAGGTGCGGAGGCTCAGCTCGACGCGGAGACACTCTGCAACGAATCGGACCGACCCTTCGGGAGCACGGAGGGGTCATCGACATCGACCCCCCCGCCCTCCCCCCAGAGCCAGCAAGGGGCGCCGTGGGCCGCGAGGGCGGAGCACATCTGCCACGCGAGGGGATGCACCCGATGTGGCCTCGGCAGGACCACCCCCCTACCGACGGGGTTTGCGCCCGACCGACTCGCTGACGCGGACTGCCCCCGGTGCTCCTTCCCGTTCCGAGAGGTATGGGATGGTGCGGAAGCCCGCTCTCTCGGAGCGGGTCGGGTCTGCTGCGGATTGCCTCAAACCAACGTCGATACCTCGGATGTCTCGCGAGGCGAAGGGGGTGCTCCACCAACAGGTGAGGGCCCAGGACCCGGTCTCCCCGGTGTACTGGGAAGGGGTCGTGCGGTGGAGGAGCTTGCCCTCGAATATTCGGGGCGACCTGATTGCCCCGTTGGTCCCGCGGCCGAGCGACCGTGTGACGCCTTCTCTAACAGGGGGCCCGGCGAACTACCGGACCGCGACAAGACCTGTGGACGGGGGGGTAAATTGAATTCTTCTTCTCGTCGCCCAAGTGGGCAAAGCAGCCGGATGGCGGCACTCCCGTTCATCACCCGGCTGACGGGCTTGCCGCCTCGCCGCGCCGCGTTTCTCGTCTGCTCCAGCGCGGCGTTGGGCGCGGCGATGGAGTTCTTCATGATCAAGGTCTGGATCAAGGACACCAACTTCTACAGCGTCGTGGTGCGCAAAGAGGCGGAGCGGAGAGCGGCGGAGCCGGACGGCCCTGCGGGCATAGGCGAGCTTGTAAGGAGGCAGTGGGAGGAGCGTCAGTCAAAGGACGCGGGTTAGAAGCCCAAGGTTCGCTGCGCTGCTTGCGGCGCACCCTGTCTCTGAGCGAATAAAACAAGACCTGCGAACCAAAGAGGAATGGTCGACCCCAGTGCTCTCATTTGATTACTGGAGAGACTCCTCGCGGTGTCGTGTGTGGCGGCGGCGATTAGAGACTCTCCGCGGTGCCGGTGTCGTGTGTTGCACGACTTATACGTCCTCGGCCGCGGTCAGGCCCGCCTCAGCCACGGCGGCGCGCGGCCGGCATCTCTAGCCCCCAGCCCAAGCGGCGCTCCTCGGGCGGCGCGTGGGTCGGCTCGTGCGTCGCCTGAATCGCAAAGACCAGCGCGAGGACCGAGGAGGCGATCCCGATCAGGGCGAGCGGGTGTGCGAGCCGGGCGTAGGAGGCCATCAGCCGGAGGTGAAGCACGCAGAAGCGGAGGGCCATCCCGGCGTAGCCACCGTATGTGATGGTGCGCGCGTTGGAGTACGTGAGCAGCGAAGCGGCCGAAGAGCAGACGGCGAACATGGCTGCACGCGCGAGGGCTGGCTGGTAGCGGAGTGCCTGGCAGGGTTCGGTGCGGGTTGTTGCGGGTTGTTTCTTCATGTCGGGTTGGGGTTAACGCGCGAGGGCTGGCAGCGGTAGCGCCTGCCGCGCGCGCAGCGCCTGCGCAAACATCAACGAGAGCACGCCTGGAAGGGAACGTGTGTTGGACGCGTCATGGGACAGGTCTGACACCGCCGGGAGGGGGAGGCGACTCGCCGGTGATGAAGTGGTGCCGCACCGAGACGTACTCGTACTCGAGCTCTCGCACCTGGCGGAGAGGGAGGGCTAGTGTGTGTGAGGCAGGTCGTGTGTGTGTGTGTGTGTGTGTGTGTGTGCGTGTGTGTGTGTGTGTGTGTGTGTGTGTGTGTGTGTGTGTGTGTGTGTGTGTGTGTGTGTGTGTCATGGAAATCTCATCACCCACCAGCATGCTACTTCTGTATCACTCTCACGCGCCAGCAATGCGACGAGCGACGGGGCTTTGGTGTCGAGCGTGCCACTCTGCAGCAGCATCATCGCTCCCGTGGAGATGAAGACACAGGACAGCTCCTCGCTGAAGGAGAAGAGCATCAGCAGCGTGTAGCACCGCCGCAGGATGCGCCATCCTTGCGAGGCCGCCAGGTCGCGTGGGACACTCACAAGCACGAACGCCTCCTTGATTGCGGTCGCAGCCACCAGTGTGGCCGGCACGCGCACGTTGGAGAAGAAGGTCACAGCGGCCGTGGTGTAGTCTGTGCAAACCACCGCTGCATGGCGCCTCGCCATGGCCGGGCGACGTTGGGACGGGAGGGTCATCACGGCACTGTTTGTCCGGTGCCGGAGGCGTGAGTGCACCAGCGATTGCGAAGGCGGAGCCACCACCTGCGAAGGCGGAGCCACCACCACCAGCACGCCTCCGGCCAGCCTCGAGCACGACCACGAGCATGTCGTCGAGCAGCACACAGGAAATTTAGCAAGATTGCGTGCGAAGGCAGCAGTGCCCACCACGAGCGCTGCGGCCACTGCGGCCATCGCTCTCAAAGGCCGCGGCGAAAAGAAAGAAAAACCACCTCAGGGATGGGAGGCCGCGGCGATGGCACTAATGTCAGCTTCCCTTCTCTTTTATTTGTGTGCCAGTCCGCGCCAGTCTGCGCCCTTGTCGTGCCAGTGTGCTGTGAGAGTATTTTATTATTTTTTGGAAGGCTCCTCTCTCGTGCTGCCAACAACATACATCAACAACGACCCCAGGAATTGCGACTCGCCGCTTTCCTCCCGCTGTGATTCTGTCTGTGTGAGCTCTGTGTCTTGTTTTGCCGACAACATACCTAATACACATCAACTACGTTAGATATTTCAGGGCCTCGGTACCTCACCTTCGAGACGAGCCAGGCTTCAATCCAATCCCTATGGACCTAGTGTGGCGTCGAGGCCCGCACTGTCTGGACATGCGGGCCGCGGCTGACGGCGGGCTAGGCATTGAGAGCCCAGGAGTTTTAATAGGGAAAACAACAAACCTTGCTTTGTTTCCTAACATCGAAGGCTAAGCTCAAAAACAACAAAGCGTTTGTTTTCATAACATCGAAGGCTAAGCTCAAAACAACAAAAAGGAAGCGCGAGGGAAAAATTCCGCCGCTGAGGGCGCTCGTGCGGCAATAGCCGGGTGGAGGGGGGAGCGTGCCGGACGGGGCGTCGTCGCGCCGTCCGATGGTCTGCTGCCCCGCGCAGCAACCGTCGGGCGACGACCCGGGGGCCAAAAACCCGGCGACGACGGCGCTCTGGATGGGGCGTGACCTCCTGCCTCCAACCTCCACCACGAGCGCTGCGGCCATCGCTCTCAAAGGCCGCGGCGAAAAGAAAGAAAAAACCCGCGGGAGGGTGGCACTAATGTCAGCTTCCCTTCTTTTTTTGTGTGCCAGTCCGCGCCAGTCTGCGCCCTTGTCGTGCCAGTGTGCTGTGAACACCCGAGAATTATTATTATCGACAAAAAATAATAAAATACAAGTCATGTGTGTGTGTCCGTGTTGCGACAGCTCAAAAGAATTGCGAGCTTCGCCCCCCCCCCCCCCCTGAAGACCGTTGTCCTAACACGCTTCTTCGCACCAGCATGTCGACCGACGCCCTCCCGCCCGCCACCGAGAACGAGGCCCCCGGCACCGCCGTCAAGGCTCCGCCGCCCAAGCCGGACGCCGATCCTCCCAGCGAGAAGGCGCTCGCCGCCGCCGCCGCCGGCGCACAACTTGATTGGACTGAGCCGCCGGCGGCATTGCCTCGCCTCACGGACGAAAACGGGCCAAACCCAGCAAAGGTGGGGATGAAAGTCGCTCTTAAGATCGGTGGCATGTGGCGCGTGGACAAAGTCGTAGGCATCCGCAAAGGCGCCCGTGCCATTGACCTCGAGCACCACCGCGACAATCGAGGCAGGAACGGCTTTGTCGTTCAGTATCCGTGCAAAGCTGGGAGGAAGATCCTCATTATCTCCAAGTCGGAGTCCAAGACGGCGCAGCTCGAGGCGCTGGAGCGCCGCGAGGAGCGGGTCCGCAAGGAGGAGGGCCACGCTGTGCTGCCGCCCGAGACCAAGGCGCGCGTGCAGCGCGAGTCCATCGTCAGGGACATGCTCTCGATCGAGGACGAGACCGAGGTCGAACTGCCAGGTGGCTGGATTGCTGACGCCGTCAACAAGACGTCTGGCTGGTTCACCGAATACAAGAAGCTCGACAAGCACCTCTCCCTCACCGCGCGCGGCCAGATTGAGACCTACCGCGCCAGGCTCAAGCAGATGTTTCGCCGCTCTTTCCGCTCGCGCATCGTCTTCTTCTCCGAGGAGAACGAGGTAGATGCCCGCAAGCTCTTCGAGGAGATCCTCGATGACTACAAGCTGGAGCCGTTTGGTCTCACTCAGGCTGTGCTGGTGCACATGTCCAACATCGAAGTCGCCGCACACAAGGCGGCCCTCAAGGAGCTCGAGCGCACCACCATGACCATGTAGCAAGGCAGAGGTACTAACGGGCTGTGGCTCGTGAGGCAGCGGTGCTAGCTCCACGGCGAAGTAGTAGCAAGAGTAGCAATGAGATGCTTGCGTGCAATGCCCGTCTGTGGCCCATACAGGGGGTCGGAGGGGTGTTTGGTGTGCATGCACATGACATGGACATGGACATGGGTTGTTGTATGGTTGGTCGAATGGAGCTGTCGTGTACTTTGTCTTATAACAAAGCACTGCGAGGTATTGTGGTGCGAAACGTCAATCGTCGGCCCGTTGGCCGGCGGCGCCCCCTTCTAGCTAGGGCGAAACGCTCGGAGCGACACCTCCCCATTGCGCGCGCAGCGCCGGCCCGTCCATCGATGGCGGCCCCGAATCTGGTGACCCTCGCCCCTCCCCATCTGATGCACGAGAGCGAGTTGCCGCTGGAGTGGGAGAGGGCCTTCGCAAAGGAGGACGTTGCGATGCCGCACATCGCCAAGCTCCGCATCATCCTGCCGCGCGACTTCTCGCCCGGCTCTAGCATCAAGTTCCCGGTGCCGTGTGTGTGCGGTCACCACTCGTCCAGGTTCACAAAGACGCTGCCGGGCCGGACGGTGATTGTCAAGTGGGACCTCAACATCTGCCAGCTCATCGACAACAGCGACACCAACCTGGTGACTGCCGTGCGGCTGGGGGATAGGCCCAGGGTGGAGGCGCTGCTCGCGTCCGGCCAAGCGGTGGACCAGGCGACCAACAATGGCTTCACGCCTCTTATTTTCGCCTGTCATTTTGGCTACACGCAGATCGCCTCCGCCCTCATCGTTGCGGGCGCGGCCGTCGACCGGAGGACAAACACGGGCGTCACACCGTTGTACGCCGCCTGCAAGGAGGGCCGGGCGTGCATCGCCAAGTTGCTGCTCGACCACAAGCCCACCTCTAGGCCGTCAGTCGTAGCGGTGGACCAGCCGACCAATAGCGGCTCGACGCCGCTGCTCATCGCCTGCGAGAGGGGACACGCCGACGTCGTCTCTGCCCTCCTCGCCGGGGGAGCAAACGTCAACCAGGTTAGGTCAAACGGCGCCACTCCGCTGCTCGTCGCTTGCGTGAGCGGCCACGCGGAGGTTGCCGCTGTGCTGCTCGCCGCGGGCGCGACGGTGAATCGGGCGAGGGACGGCCTCACGCCGCTGCTCGTCGCCTGCTGCTGGGGCCACTTGCGCTGCGTTCAGGTCGCCTCCAGCTACGGCGCTGCTCGCGCCATCACGTGGAACGGCCTCCGCGGGGATGCGGAGGGGATGGCGCGCAACCAGAACCACATGGAGGTGGTCGCTTGGCTGTCGCTCAGCAGCCGCTGGACGACGCCGCTGCACCACCTCGCCATCATCGGCGCCGAGCGGGCGAGGGCCGAGCTGCGCGCCGGCGCGGACGTGCTCGCCGCGGCGCGCGTCCCGTCGCCCGCAAGACTGACCGTGCGCAAGCTGCGCGAAGCGCTCGCAGAGCGGAGCCTGCCCACCGATGGCCTCAAGCCGGTGCTCGTTGCGCGGCTGGCGGCGGCGATCGCCGCAGATCCGCCCCCGCCCACGCCCCTCTCGATCGCGCGCGAGATGCGAGCAGCCGACCCGCCCGCGGCCGACGGCTCGCCGGCGCACCTCGTGCTGCGAGCGGCGGAGCCGTGGTCGCCGCACAACCACGAGCTTTTCCCGGAGGCTTGCCGGAAGCGCGCGGTGCAGCTGCTGCTGCTGGGGGAGCTGCTCGCGAGAGAGCCGCTCTTTGACGATCGGCGGGGGTCGGCGGTGAGTCTGAAGGACTGCTGGATGGACTTTGTGATGCCGCAGGCTGTGAGGCGGTTTGGTTGAATATCTCGTGTCTATGGTAACTGCGTTGGCCGTGGCGCGGTTGTTTATCTTCGTCTGAGATTGGGAGATGAGAGAAGTTTATTGGTTGAGATTGGCCAGGTGAGCGGGGAGCGCGCGACAGAGATTTTCGATCGATGATGTAGACCTGGTCCGGTGAACACAGAGTCAAGTTCTGGGCTCGCGGCTCGCGCCGTCCGTCGTGCGTCCCCGAAGTCTCTACTGAAATGATGCCCGGTCCGCGCGTGGAGCTGCCCGAGCCGCCTGTGGAGCTGACCGGTCCGCCTGTGGAGCTTCCTGACCTGCCGGTGGAGCTGCTTCGCCATGTCATGTCTTTCATGTGCCACTGCTCCGGCGTGACAGACACGGGGACTCTTGGCCGCGCGTCGCAAGTCTCCACATGGATGCGCCACGCCGCCCAAGAGCGCGCCGAGCGCGCCACACGAGCCCTGCTTCAAGACCGCATCGGTGAGTACTCCCCTCATGGCGGGGCACCAGTCAGCATACTCCTGCACCCCACCTGGGCACAGCGCCTCGACAGCTTGCTGCACAACAACATCGCTGGCGTGTGCCTTCTCTATCTTCAACTTGCGGATGACGAAAGCAGTGGCACAATCGGCGGAATCATTCGAAAGATAAAACGAATACTCCGAAAGGTTGACCCTCAAGGGTCTCTTCTCTACCTGAGTGATATCGACCACCTCCCCCTTGGACATGACGGAGAGAAAATCTGTGGTGCGGGAATCGGTGGCTGCCATAGCGACGCGACGATGTTGGAGCTGCCAGCGACGATGCCGAGGGCAGTCAAGCTCTGGCTCTGTCAGTGCCTCGGCCTGCATTCTTTGGCGCCTGTTTGCGGGTTCGAGCTTCCGACGCGAGACCTGAGTGACGAGTGGCTGGTGGCGCTTTCACAACCCCTGCCAGTCAATGTGTGGGAGACGCTCGCGACTCGGACCAGGTCACAACCGCGACTCGGACAAGGCCACCAAGTCGACACCCAAGAGGCTCCGACCCAAGGTCACACTCGCGACTCGTGGCGCTTGCCATGCCTTGCACCGCACGCGGACATTGTGGTCTTCCAGACTCAGATCGTCGAGAGGTGCTGCTGGTGCAGCGAAACTATCGAACCGGAGGCTGGTGTGTGTGAGGGGTGCGTCTTCCCAGATGGCAGACCGTTGACAGAAGACCCTAAAGCTGCACGAGCTCTGATGGAAAGCGAGGGCGAAATGAACGATCGCGAACCCCGTGCGATCTTTGAGCTGCGGCGGGGGCCGATGGGCGACGTCAAGGGACGCTCTGTCCTGGGCTACTGTAATTGTGACTACGAGCACTACGAGCGTGTCGGGCCGACCATCGAAAGCATCGACAGCTCCGACCTCGATGACGTCTTGGTTACTGAACAACTGCTGCGCTCCATCACGGAATGGGTTTTCGTCCACTTTCCCAAGCCGGCGCGTCTGCAAGCCGACTCGACGACCGTGACTCTGTCAAGCGGCCGACGAAGGCTATTCCGAAATTGCGGCTGGCGTGAGACTCAGGACGGCGACTGGAGCATTCTGCTCCACGATGCCGCGTCTGCTCCTCCTTACGGTGGGATCGACCCGGAGTTCGAGGGTGCCTCGAGCGATGAGAGCGAAGAGGGCGAATAGAGTGAGTACCCTTCCCAGAGCGCCGCCCGATTACCTGTTGCGAACTTCGCGTCAGTTTGCTGCGTCTCTCTTCCTCGGGGCGATCCCTGTTCACGGGGATGCTGGTCCTGGCCTCCCTGGGCTAGCTTGGCCGCTGCATGACTCGACACAGACGTCGAGACGCGCGTAGCCGTGTAGGTACGCACAAAAAGCAGTCTAGCGGGCAGGGAATGGTTTTCTGAGTTTTTGGAGCACTTGGAGTGCAGTCGGTAACCTCACACTTAGAAGTACAGCGATCGCCAACTCGCTGGCCTCTCCGCAGGCCCCCCCGACCGCGTCGAACTCATCGGCGCGGGCTCTCTCGGCTACGGGACCGGCCCCAGCTTCGGCTGAGGGCTAACAAGCTGCCGAGCCCAAATTACTGTGAGAGTCGTGATTTCTTGTTGGTTAATAAAAATCTCTCTCTCTCTCACTTAGGGGGGCCGGGGAGCAATGAAGCGCACCTAGCCCGCAGCCGGCGGGCCGGATAATCGACGGCACAGTCGATCGTGCGAATCGGGCTACGATTCCGTGGTTTCTCTATCGTACTTGGTTCGCCCCCCGCCTCCAGACTGCGAAGAAGAGGATTTTTTTCGTCCGAGCCTCGGCTCTCCAGCCTCAACAATGTGGCTGGTCGCAATCGCCTCGGCGCTTGCGTTCGCCCCGGCACTGGCGCCGCGCGACGCGCGAGGCTCATGGGCGCTCAGCAGAGGCGGGCATGCGGCTGGCGGCTCGGATGCTTCCTGCGCTGGGCCGATGCACAGGGAGGGGCATCGCTCGCGGCCAGTCGTGCTGCTCGCAAAGAAGAATAAGGGCGGCAAGAAGAAGGGACCCCGAGCGCCGGCAGCAGCGTCCCGCGGGCGTTCGCCGTCACCGGCAGCAGCACCAGCACCGGCGGTGGCGACAGCGGCGGCGGCAGCCCCTGCGCCAGTGCCTGTGGCGCCGGTGCCTGCCGCGCCCGTGGCGTCCGTGACGGCGACGCCCGTGACGGTGACGGCGGCGCCCGTGACGGTGACGGCCACGCCCGTGGCACTCTCTCCTGTGGCGGCGGCAGCAGTGACGGCAACGCCCGTGGCAACGCCTGTTCCGGTGACACTTGTACCTGTGCCAGTGGCACCTGCGTCTGTGCCTGCACCTGTGCCGGTGACACCTGCACCAGTGGCTTCGGCTGCGCCTGTGCCGGTGACACCCGTGCCCGTGATGCCCGTGGCAGCGGCTCCGGTGGTGGCGATGCCAGTGACGGCGACGCCGGCAGCGCCAGTGGCGGCAGCGCCGGTGGCGGCGGCTCCCGTGGCGGCGGCGCCGGTGGCGGCTCCGGTGGCTACGGTGGCGGCGGCGGCGGCAGCGCCTGTGGCGGCGGCGGCTGTGGTGGTGGCGGCTACCCCGGTGGCGGCGACGCCTGCAGTGACGGCGACGCCTGTGCCGCCGGTGGTGACTCCGAGCGAGGCTGCTGCTGCGGCGGAGGTGGCGGCGGCCATGGGTGCAGAGGAGGAGGGGGAGGAGGAGGGGGAGGAGGAGGGGGAGGGGGGAGAGGAGGACCTCGTGCTGGAGCTGCTCGAGCTGCTCGACGAGGTGTGCCACTGCCGAGACATCTCCCCCAGCCCCCTTCTTGCGCGCTCCTCCCCCTCTCCGATCTCCCTCACCCTAGGGCCCCTGCGCCGCGCCTCCCTCACCGCCACCCCCTAGCCGCTCGTCCCCATCCCGCCCTCCCTCGCAGGTGCCCGAGCGGGGCGCGCGCGTGTCGGCGGAGGACGCTGCCGACGTGTCCCAGATCGTGTCCGAGCTCGAGGAGGAGGGGAGCCCCGCCGGCCCCGACTGGCACCCTCTCTCGCTGGAGCCCGCCCCAGCGCGACGACTCCTCCAGAGGCGACCGCCCCTTGAGACTAGGCACCTCTCCGACGACCTGCCCGGCGCGTGGCAGCTGCGCTACACCACGTCAAAGGCCTTCCACCGCAACGGCGGCCTCACCGGCTACGCCGCGGACTTCGCCGCCGTCGAGACGCCGCAGCTCACGATGAAGATCGAGCGGCGGGCGGAGGCGATCTCCTAGACACTCTCCTAGGCACTCTCCTAGACACTCTCCGAGACACTCTCCGAGACACTTCCTAGACACGCCCTAGACACTTCCTAGACACTCTCCTAGACACTTCCTAGACACTTCCTAGACACCTCCTAGACACTTCCTAGACACCTCCTAGACACTTCCTAGACACTTCCTAGACACCTCCTAGACACTTCGTAGACACCTCCTAGACAGCTCACAGACGACTCACGATGAAAACCGAGAGCGGCGAGGTGGAGCCCCCCCCCCCCCCCCTCCCTCCGCCCCGCCGGCCCCCCTGCACGTGCCTTTCCAGCGGAGACCCCGCACCCGGCCTGCGGACACACAGGCTGGCTACCGGCTCCTCTCCTTCGTCGAGCCCGTCTCGCTGCGGGAGGGCTCGATCTTCTCGCTCCTCGGCGGCCTCGCCGGCGTCGACGCGGTCACCGCAGACTGCTCGTGGAGCGTCGGCTCCGCCGGCCAGCTGCTGGTACGCGCAGACCGCCTCAGCGCGGGCGGGCGCAATTGGGAGCCCGCCGACAAGCAGGCCAAGGCCTTGCGCGTGCTGAGCGCCTGCACGCCCGTCTTCCTCGACGACTCGCTGCTCGTGCTGCGCGCGCAGCTAGAGGGGGTCCTCTTTGTCTTCGAGAAGCTCTGAGCGCGCCCGCTGGGCCTCTCGCCATCTTTACAGGTTGTGACACCACGAGCCAGAGTGAGCCCAGACCGCGACTATTGCAATAGGACCGCGCGACCGCGTGGTAAATAAATAAATAAATAAAAACGGTCAAACTCTGAGACGAGATGGGATTTAGGGACATGTGTCCCCGCCCTGCACGATCTTGGTGTGAGGGATCTTCAATCTCTTGTGTCTGTCCCCTTTTTTTTCTCGTCGCCCACAAAATGATGATTGCTGCATGAACACACACAAAACAAAAACTAGAATAAAATCCGCGCTGCTACATCGAGATCGAATTCGATCAGCCAGAGACACCCAGAGAGCTCTGGCGTCTGGCCTCTGCCGCACGCGGACTTTAGATAGATGAAAGTTTCACTTGCCCACCGGGACATAACGGCGCATGGTTCACCACTTGTCCCAGCCATCCTCGAGGCGGCGCGTGATGTCGGCTGTGTCCCCGAGCGGGTTGCCCGAGACGGTGTCGCCGTCGGAGCAGCGGGTCGACACGAAGCGCGCATGGGCGCGGTCGAAGCGCAGCATGTGCATTTGCTGCGCAAAGTCGACGAAGATGACGTCGTCGCGCGACGGCACAAAGCCCCACCGGCCCTGCCCCCACGGCGAGCGGAAGAGCGCCTCCCCCTTCTCGACCACGAAACGCACCCCCTCGCGGTTGAAGCCCCACGACCACGCCGCCGCCATGGCGACGCGGCCGAGGCCCGACGACCGCACCGCCGCCTCGGTCGGCGGCGAAGTGCGGTCGGAGCAGCTCGAGAAGCAGCGGCGCGCCGGCGCCTTCCACACAAAATCGGCCGCCGCCAGCCGCGTCTCTCTCTGCCTCAGCCTCCAGCAGGACGCCTAGGCGGCGCGGCGCGCAGTCGTGAGAGCCTGGGAGGGGACGCATCACCTCTGCCGCCAGCCCCGACGCCTCGAGGGAGAGTGGGGCCGCCCCGCCAATCGCCAGCCGCACCTGCTCTCAATCGACACGACTCCCGCCCGTGCCGTGAGCGGCGGTGAGACGCAACGCCCGCCGCGGGCGTCGCCTCGGCCAGCGCGCCGCCGGCGGGCGGCGGAAGCACGCTCCAGTTGCCTCGCCGCCGCCCGCGCCCATCGAACGCGACTCCACCCGCGAGGAAGAAGAGCTGCCTGCCGGCGAGCGGCCCGTGCTCCCACGGCCCAGTGCCGAGGAGGCGCCGCCGCACTGCCGCCGGGTCGGCGTCGGCGTCCGCGCGCGTGTCGTCCGCCGCGGCGATCGCGGACGCCGCATCCTCCGCCTCGTCCGCGGTGGGAGTCAGTAGAGGGCCCTGCAGCACCGCGCGGCTCTGCTCGCTCCGCGCGGCGCCCGCCTCCTCGCCCGCGCCGCCGCCTCCCCGCGCGTCGCCGGCGGCGGGGGGCGGGGGGCGGCCCTCGAGGACGAGAGTGGTGGTGCCCCCCTCCTCCTCGAGCCTCGCCGAGTGGGTCCAGCGCTGGTAGCCGCACAGGTAGAGGACGACCTATGGGGACATGTCCCGGACGTGTCCCGGACGTGTCGTGGTCATGTCCACCGCTGGTAGCCGCACAAGTAGAGAGCGACCTGCGCGCCGGCCGGCGCCGCGTCCCCAGCAACTTCGTGCCAGTTCTGTGCGGCGCCCCAGCGCGCGCTCCCCCACGGCGTCATCGCCCAGCCGCCCCGCAGCAAGTACAGGTCGCCGTCGCCTCCCCACCTCCACGGCCCGCTCCCCACGAGCCGCGCGGCGACGCCGAGCGAAGAGAGCGCGCGCGTGCGTGCCGCCAGTACCGCGGTCGGGCTGGCCGGCAGCGGCGCGTCCTCCCAGTGGTTCGGGCCGGGCGCCGCCGCCTCCATCGTCTCGTGCAGCTTGCGCCACAGCACCCACGCCGCCTCGAGGGCGCAGCGAGGCGGCGGCGGCAGGTCGCGGGGCACGCCGCGCTGGAAGGCGCGCTTGTCGAGCTTCCACTCGCCGTCGCGGTTGTCCACCATCGGGACCTGCGCGGCGGGAGTCCCGCCCTCTCGAGGCCTCACTCCGCTCCGATCACGGCGGGTTGCAATCTCCCCCCCCCCCTCGAGGGGGCAACGAGGCGGCGGCGCCAGGTCGCGGGCCCCCCCCCCCTGGAAGGCGCCCTTTTGGAGCTTCCCCTCGCCGTGGGGGTTGTCCCCCATGGGGACCTGCGCGGGGGGAGTCCCGCCCTTTGGGGGCCCCACTCCGCTCGGATCACGGGGGGGGCAATTTCCCCCCCCCCCCCCCCCTCCCTTCCCCCCCCCCCCTCTCTTGTGTGTGTGTGTGTGCGTGTGTGCGTGTGCCCTCTCCGCCCCCTCCCTCTCCGCCCCCTCCCTCTCCGCCCCCTCCCTCGCACCCCGTCGCGCGAGAACTCGTGCGAGAAAGTGTAGTGCAGCACGTGGTGCGTCGGCTCGCCCCCGGCCTCGTACCAGCGCGGCCCCGCCGCCTCGGGCGTGATCCGGACGCCAAACTGCTGCGACGGCTCGATCTGCAGCCGCTCGACCACCAAGTGCTTGAGGGGGGCGCGCGCCGCTGCGACGGAGTAGCCCCACATCTCGAGCATCCAGTTGAACTCGGCGTCCGCCTCGCCGTCCCGCTTCATGTCGAAGGAGATGTTGACCCACCTACTCCGCCACACGGGCCGCGCAATCAGGGCGCCGGCCGCGCCTCTCGTGCCGACGAAGCGCAGCCGGCCGCCCGTCGATGACGCGGCGCAGCGCCTCGAGCGAGATGAGCGCTTACTTAGTAATTAATTAAGCGCTTAATTAACTATTAATAAGCGCAGCGCCTCGAGCGAGATGAGCAGCGGACTCGGCCCGACCTGCTGCACGCGCGCCGCCGCCTCGGCCGACCCCGCGTGCCGCCGCACGATGGGCGCGCACCCCGGCCGCCTCGGGTCCATGTAGTGGAAGGGGTAGGCGGCGGCCTGAGGGGCAGGTCTCGGACATGTGCATG
Source organism: Emiliania huxleyi CCMP1516 (assembly GCF_000372725.1). NCBI lineage: Eukaryota > Haptophyta > Isochrysidales > Noelaerhabdaceae > Emiliania > Emiliania huxleyi. Next base: position 714,329 of record NW_005201287.1, on the reverse strand, counting down.
TGACATGTGCAGCACGTGCATGCATGTTGTGCATGTTGTGCATGCAGCATGTGCGTGGGCGTGTCGCGTGTCGCGGAGGCGTGCTCGGGCGGGCCAACGGCGGCCTCTTCGCCCCCAGCTGCGGTGGCGAGCAAGTTTGGGAGCGGCTTGAGGAGGACGTGGTCCGTCTCGACGATGAAGACGTGCCGCTCGTCCGGTGCCAGCCGCGCGGCGAGCTGCCTGCGCCGCAAGGGGCCGGGACACGAGTCGCGCGCGTGTGTGGCGGGGGCCGCGAGAGGGGGCGAGATGCCCCGACGCGAGCACGGCGCGGATCGAGGTTGGCCGGTTGAGCACGACGAAGCCGAGGTCCTCCGTCTCCTACACGCCGCGTTCGTGTGATGAGACCGCCCCATCACACTCCGCGCGCGGCCGCACTGCGACGCGGCCGCGCCGCGCCTTGGTTAGCTCCCTCGCGACGATGGTCGTCATCACGGCGGAGAGGCCGCGGTCCTCCTCCGCCAGCGTGAGGCGGTCGGGGAGGGTGAGCAGCCGCGTGAAGCCGCCCAGGTCCGAGCACGGGTGCGCCGCCTTGATGGCCGTGTAGTGGTGGAAGAAGACGCGGGTCTGCCACCGTTGGTAGTGGCCGGACGAGGCGGTGAGGAGCACGTGGTACGGAGAGCGGCCCGGTCCGCACGCCGTCGAGTTGGCCGCACCGGCTGGAGTGGTGGCCGGGAAGACGAGCTGTGGCGACGGCGACGGCGGAGGCAGAGGCGGTGACGGCGACGGTGGCGGAGGCGGTGGCGGAGGCGGTGGCGGAGGCGGTGGCGGGGGCAGCGGCGGTGGAGGTGGCGGCGAAGGCGGAGGTGGCGAAGGCGAAGGTGGCGGATTCGACGCGGCCTCAGTGGCAGCAGCGGGCATTGCGCCGGCCTCCACACGCGGCGTGTCATCGAAAAGGAGTGGCTCTCTGGCCTCGGCACCGCCTCGGCCCGCAGCGTGTGAGAGCAGCTCATTGTTGAGGAGGAGGAGTGCTAAGCCGGCGCCAATCACAGCAGTGGTCGGAGCGCAGCGCTGAGCGCGGGCCATCGTGTGTGTCTTCCGAGAGACGAGACTGAGAAGGCACCGAGCTGTCGGCGCTGCTGTCGGGCTGCTGTCGTCGGACGTGGCACTTTAGCCACACGCGTGCTTCTCGTGTCAGGACCGTAAGCCGTAACCTTCGACCCCAGCCTGCCGAAGCACAGAGCCGCCAGCCTATGGTGCGAGTCATAGGCAACAGACCCCCTATCTGGCTAGGAGCCGGAACCCAGGCTAGAGCCGAGCCGTACCTCTCCTGTCTGCTGGGCCCCTAGCACACGCTCGGAGGACGGGAGGACAACGATGAAGAATTTCACAACAAAACTCCCCCTTGATGAAACGAAACACGTATTGACGTAGAGCCGTACTGAACTCGGCGCGCGCTGCCGCTGGAGCCTGGAGCCAAAACTAAAGAGAGAAAGAGAGGGACGTGCAGCGCTCTTTTGAGCGTTGACGGGGTTAAGAGGTTGAAGGTGAACTATAGGATGGCTGGCACGCCTAGATCTCAGCCCCGGCCGCATGATGGCTGTCATACAGCCGTCGCAGCCATCGGCCGGGGAGAATGGCTGGTTTGGTTTGTTCGCCCCCCCCCCCCCTCCCCTCCTCTCCTCCTCCTCCTCCTCCTCCTCCTCCTCCTCCTCCTCCTCCTCCTCCTCCTCCTCCCTCCTCGTCCTCCTCGTCCTCCTCGTCCTCCTCCCTACCCCCTCCCTCCCTCCGCCGCCCACAACGCTGGCGCACAATCCGCGCGGCTCAAGCAACCAGCTTTGCGAGTTCGGCGAGCTCCGCCTTTTGCCCTCCAGAGTTGAGCTTGGTCACCAACCACAGAGGAACCGCCCAGTTCCCAAGTTGTTGGAAGTGGACGGTGCGCACTAGTCGCACTCCCTGCGGCGGGCACGCGGCGCGCATCATTCGCACGTCGCTGCGGCCGCGCACAGTCGTCGGCCGGCTCTCGGTCTGCGCGCGTGGCGAGGCCAGCTCTCTCGAGGCGAGTGGTAAGAGGCAGGCGACTAAGCGCGTCAGGCAGGCGCGCCTCATCCGCAGGCTCGAGCACGTTGTGGCACGTGCAGTTGAATGAGATTGGCGTCCCCGGTCCGCCGAGATGCCAGTCCATGGAGTAGTCGAAGCCGCCGTCAAAGAGCTTGAAGCTATGGAAGCGGCCGTATGGCTCACCAACGCCCTTGTTGACCTCGTAAGAACCGTGCACCTTGCTGATTGTGCCAAAGACGGGCTCGTATGCACGCGTCAGCGCGCGGATGTCTCGGATTCGCCGCTGCACGTCAACGACGGTCTGCGCTGTCGTCGGCTGCGTGTAGGGCCCATTGACAAAATTACGGTTCAACAGCGTCAGGCGCGCCGCCAGTGCGAGAACCACAGCGTACCCAATCTTGTCCGTGAGGCCGAGCGCCATGTGAACTCGCCGAATAGATCCCACCCAGAATGCGGCCAGTCCGCGAGGAAAAATAAAGGCTCCGCATGGGTACAATGGAGTACTTTTAGGGTAGACTCACCTACTCACCGCTGTCGTCATCGCTGGCACCCGACTCGCCATCGCTCGAACCGGACACTTCGCACTCTGGGCACGAATACACACACTCGCCGGCGTGACCCATGTGCGCGCATTTGAACATGTGGTCGTGGTTGCAATGTGCGCAGCACGGATCTCGCTCGCTTTCGCTACCGAGCGGCTCTAGAGTATCATGAGATGCCATGGTCACGCACTCCAGCTCGAGGCAATCTCCGCACGCCGTGCATGCACCGCGCACGACATACACATCTCGCAACGGCAGGAACTCGGCGCTTGCTGAGACCCAGCTATGCGGATGCGTGCTCGGTGTGGGCTGTGCAGACATGGCCGGCGCGTGCCAGCCGGGCACTCGGTGATAGTAGGGGAACGTCACGAGCTCGTGCAGCTGCTCCGAGCTGAACTCAGCGACGTCATGCAGGTTGAGCTCGTGAAGCATCCGTTGCGCGTCTTTGATCGACGGCTCGTCGGGCAGCCTGGCTGTCGAGACGTCTAGCTCGGGCGATGACTCTGGATGCGGCGGCAGCAGCCGCACCCACGAGCCGACGCGCACCTGCACGGCTATGTGACTCTTAGCTCGTGACTTATGACTCAAGCTGCTCATGACTCAAGCTGCTCGTGTCCCACGCACCTCGCCACCCGCCATCGCCTCGACGGTCGCCGGCGAGGCGTAGAGGCGGCGAGAGAGGATGTAGCCGCTGCCGTTGTCGTCGCCGCCGTGGAAAGACGTCACCGTGGCGATCGCGTTGGGCTCGCCGGGCAGCCAGCAAACCTGCAGAGATCCAGCCGAGATCCGAGATCCAGCCAGGGTCCAGCCGAGATCAAGCTGAGATCAAGCTGAGATCAAGCTAAGATCAAGCCCGACCTGCTGCCCGACGCGAGGCCACGGCTCCACCTGGTAAGGCGAAATGCGGCGCGGCCCGGCCTCATCTTCATCCTCGTCCAGCAGCACATCATGGTGATGCTCCGGCTCAACGACGGCCGTGACCGCCCTGCCGCACTCCCACAGCACGGCTCGCTCGAGCACGACGCCGCAGCAGCCAGCGTGCAGCCCCTCGATCACGCGCACGCGTTGGCCCTCGTGCACGAAATTGTCGCCCAGAAGCCGCTTCTCCTCCCTAGTGCGCGCCACCTGGCTCGAGTCGAGTGGGATCTTCTTCTTCTTGCGAGCCGCTGTGCGGTACTGGTTGATGACGTTCAGCCGCCGGTTCCTGTCGCGCCGCTCCGCCTCCACCGCGCCCTTCTTGCGCTTCTGCGTGCCGGACGCCTCCGGCCTGCCGCTCCTGTCGCGCTTGTCCTCGCGCTTGCGCTCGCGCTGCTGAGCCATCGAGGCTGCTGATCGCCCGCCCTTGGCCCAGGGCAGCCCGGTGACGTTGTGCAGCCAGGCACCGCTCTCCCCGTAGCTTCCATCCCACGTGTGCTCCTTCGGCGCCCTGCCTTGCGGCCGTGGATGTGGAGCGCCGGGCGCGGCTGCGGTCGAGGACGAGGCCTGGCCACTCATTTGTGGACGGCCAAATCTTTGTGGCTCTTGCCAAATCTTTGTGAGGTGGGAGGCCCGGGCAGCTAGGTTGGGGGTCGCGGAATAAGAGGGCTCCCGCGGCGATCAACACCGCAACTCCTTTTCTAAATTTCACCACGCTTCTTACGCGCGACGACGCTACAGCCTCCACCAAACCTCACACTTTTACTCACCCTCGGACATGCTTCGCCGCCGTGCACACGCGCACCCGTCTTTCGTTAAAGCAAAAAGACACTCCAGGTGCTCCAAAGAACGTAGAAATCCAAACGTTAATCTAATTTGTTCTTACATCCGCTCCGGCCTCCGCCCAGCCTCGCGGGCGCCGGTGAGCGGTGTGTCGGAATACAGAAAAAGCGGCAATGCACAGGAGAGTCACACAGAGACACACAGAGTGTGACACACGAGATGCGCCCGTCACAAGCGAGACGTCATGGGCGCCTCGGAGTACTGCGTGCGCCGGTTGAGCTCGCGGGAAAAGTCGAGCGAAAAGAAGACGACAACGAAGCCGGCGAGGAGGAGCGCGGCGAGGAGGTAGACGTAGCAGCGCGGCAGCCCGTGCAGCCGCAGGTTGAGCGCCTCAAAGAGGCGCAGCCGCGCTGCGAACTTGTCGCTCGTGCTCGAGCGCACCGGCGACCGCGTGGCCGAGGGCGGCCCCACCTTGGTGGCAGCGAGCCCAACCTCCCCCACCCCCCAGGCCGTGGTTGCGGTGCAAAAGGGCGCGATCACGAGCGAGGCGATGGCGGCTGTCGCCGTCAGCCCATAGAGGAGGAGCAGCGGCCGTGCGCCCGTCGTGCCGGCGTTCTCCCAGAGCAGGTAGCCGACCGTCAGCGCGGCGCCCGCCCTGCCAGCGAGCACGGCAGCGCGGCGTGGAGAGGCGGCGGCGGCGCGGACTTGGGACGCGGCCGACGCGAGCAGCCTCCAAGCGACGAGGAGGGCGAGCAAGAGCAGGCAAGCGGCGGTGCCCGCGGCCGGGTTGGACCAGCCGATCCGCAGGACGAGCCCGCAGAGCGCCGATGCGACGAGTGCCACCCGGCACAGCGCACGCGGCGAGTCGTCGACATAGGCGGCGACTGCCATCACGGTGCCGAGGAGGGCCAGAAGCGAGGCGGTGACGAGGAGCACTGCGCCGCACAGCACCGCCGTGGTGGCGAGGTGGACGAAGGGCATGTACTCCCACACCATCTCGTTAACCATGCCCGCCGCGCCCGGAGCCGTCCCGTTGGTGGACGAGGCATTGGCCTGCAGCCGGTTCAGCTCCGATAGAGAGGTCGCCCCCTCGCCAAAGCAAAGGACGTCCTGCACGGGAAACACCTTGCCGACATCGATGCCGTCGAGGATCGCCCCCACGCCCGCGGAGTAGCCGCCCACGTCGAAGTGGGCGCCCTGCATCGTGAGCAGAAAATCACCCTCGCATGAGCGGACCGGCGTCGCCAGGTGCTCCAGGTCGATCTTGTCGAGTGCAACGACGCCGAGGCCCTCGACGGTGGCGGAGCCCGAGGTGATAACGACATCACCGTGGAAGGGGACGTGCTGGATAACTCTCATGTTGAGCGTGGCAGTGAGCCCGATGCGGCGCAGCCGCAGAACGAGCTGGTCGGGCATGGTCTGCCACCACGGCGAGTGCCAGCAGAGGCCGAAGTTCCAGCGGCCGTGATGGACCTCGTCGACCACGAGCGAGTCAAGCTCGAGCCTCAGGCCCGGGCCCAGGGACTGCGGCTCGTTGGGCAGCGCGTCCACCTGGAAAGGCGTCCGTAGCGCCACGTCGAGGATCGCCTCGACGCCGCTGGTCAACCGCTCCGAGTTGGTCTCAAACTCCTGGCAGCCGGAGGGGAGCGGCGCCATCTGCGCAAAGTCGGACGGCCTCTCGAGCAGGTCCTGCCACGCGCCACCTCCGTCGCCGTGCGTCTGGTTGGCGCGCCACGCGGTGATATTGCGGTCGGCCCGCAGCACGTCACTCCAATAGAGGCGGTACGCGGGTGTCCAGACGACAGCAACGGCGACCAGCCCGAGGAGAGCCACGAGGAGGAGGAAGGTGAAGACGATGAGAGGGCGGAAGAACCTCGTGAGCCCGCGCGACGCCTCCACCTCGACCAGGGCCATGCACAGCGGCCGGGCGGGCCCCGAGAGGGCGGCGGCCTGCACCACGAGCGGGTCTGTGCCGGCCCTTGCCTTGAACGCCCTTGGAGCTGCTCTCGCCCCGAGCGCACGGCGCTGCTGCTGCACGTAGATTGAGCTGGGCGGCGCGCGAAACGGACGCGGCACGCTCTTCACCGTCGTCTCCCCAGTCATGGCCGGCTCGACGCGGCCTGTTGGTTGGTGGCTGCGGGTCGCGGCGGGTTGGCGGCTGCGTCCACACCAGCGCGGCGCGTGGACGCACGAGTTTGTGCGTTGCAGCCTTGCGACCTTGGCCACGTGTCCCTGACTGGGTCGGAAAGTGGGCAAGCACCAGAGTCGCGCCAAGGGCACCAAACCATAACCAAAGACTCTCCTTCTTTGTCCTCACACGCTCACGCCCCACAAGCGAGTTGGACCCAAGTGCAAAAGATTTCCCTCGCCCCGATTGGCATATTTGTTGGCGCGCACTGGCACTAATAACACAGGTACGGTCGGCGGGACGAGGCGCGACAGATGTTATTTAGAAAAGCGCGTTTTTGTGAGTGTTGCGCGCTACGACCTGGCCACGAGGCCTTCGAGCCTTCACGAGGCCTTTCACGAGGCTTTCACCCGCGTTCACCGCGTTCGTCTGAGACGCGTCCTCATCCCGACTCCTCTCGCGTCTATTGCCTCTGCCTCTTCTGTCCGTGCGTCAACCGTACAGCAGCTCACCGTTGGGCCTTATGGCTTATCATGACCTCATACGAGCCGCGTGCATTGGCGACGCCGAGTTCACGGCGTTTCTACAAGCTTTGCATCCCAAAGCTCGTCAACGGGTACTTGAGCATCGTGGTCCGGACCGTTGGACAGCCCTGCACTTTGCGAGCCGCAACGGACAGCTAGAAGCCGTTGCACGGCTGCTTAACGCGGGTGCATCGGTGGATGCCAGGGATGTTTATGGCAGAATGCCGGCACACTATGCACAAGTTTACGCACACCACGAAGTGCTTAGGCTTCTTTCCGAGGCGGACGATACTGGGTTTGAAGTGGTTTTGGCGGCGGAGGCGAGGGCGGCGGCGACGAGTGCAGACCGAGGGCTACTCGCCAGTGCAGAGCAACAGACGCAAGTGCCGCCTCACCGCGGCCACACGCGGATTGGTCGTTTCGTTCCGACCGAGGAGCTGGCCATGAACGTTCCGACCGAAGGGGCGGCGACACCGATGGAGACGGCGCGGGCGGCGGCGGCGGCGGCGGCGGTGGCGGCGGTGGCGGTGGCGACGTGGGCGGTGGCGGTGGCGGCGGTGCGGGCGGCGGTGCGGGCGGCGGCGGCGGCGAGGGTGATAGCGGCGATGCAGGAGGTGGCGAGAATGTGCTCGGCCATCAGTCATTTGTTCTCAGCCAAAGAGACGGACCAGTGCTGCGTTTGCTTCAGCGAGACCGCGGTCATCCACTGCAGCAACGCGCACGGCATGTGCGGCGAGTGCTTTCAGGGTTACGCGCACGACCTGCTCGAGCGCGGCCCCTCGGATCTGACGCAGCAGCACGAGGGACGAATTCCGTGCGTCTGCCATCCCGATGCTGCCGGCGGCTGCACAGCGAGTCTAGACAACCAATCCGTGGCAAGGTTCCTGAGTGCAGAGGACTACACGGTCTTTGATGCTCAGCGGAGCGGCGATATTCGCCGTCGGGTGTTCATGGAGATGAACGAGCGGCTGGTGGAGACCGTGCGGGAGATGGCCAACCGCTTGCAACAGAGTTCGCGGGGGATTAATAGGACTCTGCTCGCCCAGCAGCTTCGCGCCTCGATCCCGGGGGCTCGCATGTGTGGCCAATGCCGCTATGGACCGATCGAGCACTATGCGTGCTCAGCACTCACCACTCACCGGCGCGACGCGTACAACGGCAACGCATGCCCACGCTGCGGGTGGTTTGCTGCCGACATCAGTCAATGGCCAGCTTGGGATGGTAACGTGCCTGACGACGCAGTCGACTCGACCAGCTTCGACCTTAGGCCAGCAGGCGGTGGGAGCTCTTCGCTCGAGCCGCGAGACGATGAAGCAATGGCGCAGCGGATGCTCCGCGAGGAGCAGCGCAGGTTGCTACAAATCAACGAGGATCACGAGCTCGCCCGACGCATTCAAGCTGGGCTTAATTGAAAGGATTGCGTTGCCTAACATGCGTTGGGAGGGGTGAGGGGACACGGATTGAAGATCCCTCACACCAAGATCGTGCAGGGCGGGGACACATGTCCCTAAATCCCATCTCGTCTCAGAGTTTGCCCGTTTTATTTATTTATTTAACATGCGTTGGGACCTGCTCCTTTTTAGAGCCGTCCCATCTCCTAGTGTAAATGGTCTCTCTCTATATATATCTCTCTCTCTCTCTCGGAATTTTCTCCTGAGAGAGCGCGAGTTTGTGTTGTCAACGTGATACACATGAGACACATACCGCTAGCGCAGTCTCGCCCACGGGCCCTGCCCGGCAGCGCCGCTTGACTTTGTCCGCCTCCGCCCGTCCCCCGCGCTCCATCTCGAGAGCACATCCAGCACCACGCTCCTTCGCAGGTCGAGGCCTTCGCGGGGCGGCGCGTCGTCGCCGTGTCGGCTGGAGTCTACCACAGCATCGCCCTCACCGCCGACGGCGCCGTCTGGAGCTGGGGCAATGGAGGCAGCGGCCAGTTGGGCCACGGCGACACGCAGGACCAGCTGCTGCCGAAGAAGGTTGAGGCCTTGGCTGGGCAGCGCGTCCTTGCTGTGTCGGCTTCAGCATTCCACAGCATCGCCACCACCGCCGACGGCGCCGTTTGGAGCTGGGGCTGTGGAGGTGATTTCGCCGCCACCGTCGTTGCCGTCGACATGCCTTTGGCTTCCCGGGGACGGCTTAGGCGGAACCGAGAGGTTGGTCGCTGGTCGGCACTTTACGGCTCCTGCGCCGACGCTGTGCCCTGTGCGGCAGAGTGAGCCGCAGGCAGACGGCGCCACCTACATCGGTGCCCTACATCGCGATTCTGTGTGACAGTGTGACTCTAGCAGAAGAGCGAGGAATTCTACAGGGAATTCTTTCGTTATGGGCAGGGGAAAAAAATCGCAAAATTTCGTCGCACCACCCACACTGGGCGCGAGAGAGCATGCTGGCGCGCAATTCTCGCGGCCTGTCGCGCTCGGCGCAAATGCTGCGGACACACGCACGCGGCATCGCCGTCGGCGATAAGTTTCCCAACGTTGAGGTACGATCGGGCGCACACTCTCCCTTCTGCTTGCTGGAGCACACACCGGACAACCGCGCGCATGTGCCGCCACCCTCGCGCCAGGTGGACGCTGCGTCGTGGCCGCCGACTGCGTTGAACCTGAACGACCGCATCAAGGACAAGAAGGTGATCCTTGTGGGCCTGCCCGGTGCGTTCACGCCAACCTGATCCAAGGACCAGGTGCCTCTCTCTCTCGGATGCACTGCCTCGCCTCACCGCAGCGTCCTCCGTGACACACGGCCTTGCCGCTGTGCTTCCGTGACACTGTGCGTGCACACACCAGGTGCCTGGTTACAAGGACCACCGCAACGACGTCCGCGACGCCGGGATCGACGAGGTCCTTGTCTACTGCGTCAACGACGCCGCCGTGATGGAGGCGTGGGCGAAGAACCAGCGCATCGCGGGCACAAACATCACCTTCCTCGCCGACCCGAGCATGGTCCTCACCGAGGCGCTCGACATGGTGCGCACCGCCCGCCCTCCGCTCCACTCCCTCGCCTCCCCCTCACCCCCTCACCCCTCACCCCCCCCACCTCTCCTCCCGCCCCTGCTCAGGTGATGGATGCGCCTGGCCCGAGGCGCGACCTGGGCAACAAGCGGTGCAAGCGCTTCGCGCTCTACGTCGACCAGGGCGTGGTGAAGCACGTGGCCGAGAGCGGCACGCCCGAAGACGCCGCTGCCGACGCGCCCGGCGCCAATGCAAACAGCGCTGTCAAGGGGATGCTCGAGGCGATCGCCAAGCTATGAGCTGGCACGGGCGCCGACAACAGGCGCGCCGCCCACCCCTCGCGCCCTGCAAGCCCTCTCCCCTCGCCGCGAAATGACGCCGCGGGCCGGAAAACCCTCGCCTCCGCAACACAGACGTGCGCGTCTGTGGGAGGATCCGACCGCGAGCCGAGACCGATGGCGGGAGGGGGAGAGTGCGTGGGGCTGTCTGAGGTGGGATATGGAGGAACAGCTAATTCTTTTTCTCGCCTTCTGGACTGCTCGCGTCCTCGAGACTCGAGTACGGCGCCAGTCCCGTGTTGTGCGAGGGAGCTTTGTTGTAAAATTCTGGACTGCTCCGGCGATGTCTGCCACCATCAATCACGAGGGCACAGACCAGCCGCTGCCTGTGGAGGTCCGGGAGCGGCCCACGGCGCACACGTCCATCTACAAGGCAGGCCAGCTCGTCTACGACGGCGCGGCGGCTAGCGACGAGAGCGCAGCTGCAGCACGGGCGGCGGCATCGATGGAGCCGGGCACCTCACTGAACCAGATGCTCGCGTGGGGCATCGCCAACTCCTCGCCGGAGGAGCTCGAGCGGCGCGCCGCCGCTGGCGCCACTGCGCCCTCGCAGCTGGACCAGGAGGTGCTCGACATGCTCCTCGGCCAGCCGGCAGTCGCGTCGATGCGGGCCGCGCTGGGCAAGCTGGACGCGGAGGGCATCGCCGCGGGCGCCGGCGCGACGGAGGCGGCGCTCGCCGCCCTCGAGGAGCTCGAGTACTACTGCGAGGACGTCGACCTCGCCGTCGACTTTGCAAAGATCGGCGGCCTGCGCGCGGCGCTGCTGGTGCTAGGAGCGCCGCCGGCAGCGGCGGAGGGCGGCGCCGACGACTCGACCGCCGCCTCCGCCGACGGCCACCTGCCCGAGATGCGTCCGCCCGACGCAGAGCTCGCCGAGGCGGCGTGCGGCGTCGTGGCGGCGGGCGCGCAGAACAACCCGCCGTTCCAGCAGGCGTGCATCGCGCTGCGGACGCACCGCGCGCTGCTTGCGCTGCTCGTCGCCACGGGCGAGGCGGCGGCGCCGGTACCGCTGCAGCGCAAGGCGCTCCTCGCTCTCTCGGCCATCGCGCGCGGATCCGCCGAGGCGGCGGCCGCCGTGCTGGTGCAGCCTGCGGCGCTGCCCTGCTTCGGCCGGCTCGCCGCGTCGGGCGACGCCAAGCTGCGCCGCCGCGCCCTCCAGTTCCTCCTCGCGCTGCTCCGCGACTACGCCCTCTCCGCCGAGGCCCTCCGCCCGCACGTCACGCCCGCCGCCCTCGTCGCCGCCGCCACGCCGCCCGCCGACGCGGAGACGGCGGCGGCGGCGCTGCATGTCGCGATCGCCCTCTCGGGCGACGCAGCCTTCCGGCGCGCCTTTGCGGGGGCGGGGGGCGGCGCGCTGACCGCCGCGCCCGACGAAGAGGAGGTAGCCGCGCTGCTTCAGCAGCTGCTGCCACGCCTGACGTCCGACTGACACTGAGCCTCGAGGGCGTCTCGCCGCCGCCGAGGCAAGGCCAAGTGGGAGGGGCGAGTCGCTGGCGAGTCGGGGGAGTGGCGAGGCCCGGAGACTCATTTTTTGTTGCGCGCTCGTTGTCTGTCAATGTGTGGTCCCTTGGTGAGTGAACGAAACGAAAAGCCATCGGGCTAGTGCCATTTCACTCTGACACGCTAATCTTGAAAACGTCTCCAACGGAGCTCCGTGTTGCTTCCAGCGCCCTCCCCCGCGCTCCCTGCGTCCATGGCCGATGCTCCTAGAAAGAGAGGTCATCTGGCTACCGCGAGAGCGACCCAACTCGTCGACATCGTCCGATGATGGTGCCGCAAAGTCAGCCTTCGGAGGCTATCGTGGGGTCGAGCCGGCAGTAGCCGTGACATGTGGTTCCACCACCCCTCGTAGGCTTTGCCTCTGACCGCCACCGTTCCCAGGCTGCCTAATTGGATGGAAAGGAAGGCTCGGCGAGCGTATAGAAGCGTGCTCGACCTCGTCGTGGCAACCTGTACGGCAGCGCTGGTAGGCGCGATGAGCGTCGTGCCACCTGACCCGAGACGGGTCGCAGGCGTCGTACCGAGCGCGTCGAGACCGTGTCCTGATGTGATCTGCACGGGTGAGCCACGTCGGCGTCAAAGGAGCGACGTGCGACCTGTCAGAGCTTGATCTCCAATCTCAGCGGCGTCGAGTCGTCTCTGGCGGCGACAATTTTGTCCCTCCCCAGGACGCACAGAGGCACGAGCTGCGACCCCGCCGAGTGGACGGGGGCACTCCGCGCCACCTGCCGAGTGCCCCCGTCCACTTGGCGGGGTCGCAGCTGCCTCTGGAAGGCACCGAGAGGGACATCAGTAAACCAGCCTCCGGCGGGGCCCCCCGCTACCATCCAAACCCGAGTACCGGTCTACTAATCATAGATAGAGGCTCAAGTGTGACATATGAGTCCACACACATACGACATACACATACACAAAGCAACTCTCACGACACACGGGCACCGGGTGGAGCGGCGGCGGCGGCGGCAGCGGCACGCGCGGGCGGACGGATTCGGACGGGGCGGAGCAGCGACCGCCTGGGCGGCCGCTGCTCTGTCTGCGCAGCTCGAGCGCCGTCAGGTGCAGGGAAGCGTGGCGGCGCGGGGACGCGCGGCGGCGGTGGCGAGCAGGCGAGCGGCCCGCGCGCGGCGAGGCGGACAGGTGATCGGCAGGCGGGTGATGGGCCGGAGAGTAAACGCGCCCAGCGATCGGAGACGAGCCGATCGTCGCTCGGCCGCAGCTGACCTCGAAGGCGTGCAGCGCGACTGTTGGTGTCGGGGGGCGGCCGTCATGTGGCGAGGAGGGAGGACGACAAGTGCGCGTCGTACGGGTCGCTCTTCATCGGCCAGTCGAGCGGCACTCAAGTCGAGACCGAGCATGGGCGACGAAAAGCCGGTGGGGCCAGTGGGGCCGGTGGGAGGTAGGACGAGATTCGTTTCGCGCTTTCAAAAGCGGCTTCGCGCGCAGCGCAACTTTGGGTTTGCCACGAAAAGCGTCCCCAGTGGAAATGGGGGCTACTGGGGCGGCCAATTCACACCTCGCGGGACTACTTATGTTTTCGTAAACGTAGTTGTGGCCCCCCGCTACGTCGCACGAGTGCAACCGGGTAGCGGGGGGCTAAAATGGCGCAAATGGTCAAATCAAGGTTTTGTAACGCGAGCTGTGCCACAGTGAAATGGCACTAGCCTCGCAAGGTCGCATATCTTACTCTATATGTATCTCAGCTCTATCCCTCACGCGCTACACGCACACGCTCACGAGCGGAGAGCTCTGCGCTCTCTCGGCTCTCGCCGTCTCGCGCGCCCTCCCTCCCTCCACCCCCCCTCTCTCTCTCCCCCCCCCCCTCTCTCTCCTCTCTCTCCATCCCACCGTCTCTCCCCATGCGAAGCTGGGTCATGGCACTCGAGTTCGTCTATCTGCGTGTGGGTGCGGAGCAGCATCTCGCACAACGCACACACACAACACTCGCTGAGACAACCACACGGCCTCGCAGCCCCACGCCTGGCGCGCGCGCTGCGCGCCTCGCTGCCTGTGCCGCTGCCGCTCCTCCCTCCTGGCCCGACTCTCCTCCCTCCCCTCGACACGCCCCTCCCCTAGTCCTTCTTCTTGACGAGCTCGTCGACGGTGTAGCGGCCGCCGCCCAACTTGACGAGCAACAACAGACCGCCTATAGGAGCGAGCCAAGCGCCGTGGGGGCGGGCGCGCGTCGCGCCGAGAGGCTGCACGCGCGGCCGCGGCGTCGCACCCGCAGTCGCGACGTTGGTCATAAAGTGCTCGCGGTAGTGGATCGCGCGCCTGCGCGGACGTGTCGTGGACGTGTCGGGGGCGTGTCGCGGACATGTCTCGCGGCAGTGGATCGCGCGCCGGTGTTGCGAGAAGGCGTTCGGGTCGCCGCTCATCCTCCACCACGACCAAGCGTAGAAGGCCTGTGTGGAGGTGTCCGTGGACGTGTCAAGGACGTGCCATCGACACGTCGCCGTCCCGACCGCGCGGAAGGCCTCGAGCACGAGCGAGGCGGCGAGCAGCTTGGTCACAGCCTGCGGGGCGGCAGGGAGGCTCGAGGCCCAGCCAACCGCAGCAAACTCCCGGCCGCCTCCCCCAAGGCAGCTGAGGACCATCCTCGCCTCCAGCTCTTGAGGGTGAAGGGAGTGGCTAAGGGGTGCTAGGAAGTGCCCAATCTCCCTCCCCCCCCCGCGCCTCCATCCTGAAGCCAGATCTCCCCATATCTCCCTCCCCCCCCCCGCGCCTCCATCCTGAAGCCAGATCTCCCCATATCTCCCTCCCCCCCCGCGCCTCCATCTTGAAGCCGAGCGTGAACGGGACCGCGAGCAGCAGCTCGACCGCCTTTGGCCAGACGACGTCGTGCCCGTCGCCGGGCAAGTACGGCGTGTAGGGCTGGAAGAGGAGGCGGTGCAGCTCCGAGAGGCCGACGTACAGGAAGAGGACGGACATCATCAGCCGCCCGAAGAGCAGCGCGAGCGAGACGCGCGCCGACCTCTCCTCGGCCTGGTTGAGCAGGCCGGGCGTGCTCTTCCGCCGCTCGCGCGACTGCAGCGTCACGGTGATGAGCATGCCTGATTAAGTAATAATGAAGTAATAATTAAGTAATTGCAGCGTCACGGTGAGGAGCATGCCTGCCCCGACAGCCACGTGCAGTCAAGGGGCGTGCGGCGGCAGGCCCGAGCCATCTGGGGAAGAGAAGGGGGGGGGGGGGAACGCGTGCCGACGCAGCCGAGGAGCGAGAACTTCTTCGCCTAGTGAGTCCTCAAGACGAGTCGGTGGTGACGACTCGCCCAGCCGAGGAGCGGGAGCTTGCTCGCCATCAGCTCGTTGATGTAGAGGCCCCGCCCATACACCCACTGGTAAAAGATGCGCCGCACGATCACGTACGCGTCGACGCCGATGTCGAAGAGCATCAAGCCTACAGACACCAGACACGCGCGCGTCGAGAGGAGGAGGTGCGCGTCTACGCCGAGGTCGAGAGGAAGCATCAGGCCCGCGGCAGGGAGGGTGCCCACGCCAGCCAGCACGCAGCCCGCCGCGGCGCCGCCCGCCAGGTTGGACGCGTCCACCCACCCGACGTGCTGTGCCTGTGGGACATGTCTCGGACATGTCTCGGACATGTCATGGACGCGTCCACCCACCCGACGTGCTGTGCCTGCCAGACCCCGTCCGAGCCGAGGTAGCCTGCGGCGAGGGAGAGGGCGGGGGCGGTGTCAGCAGGCCGGGGGGGGGGGGGGCGGATGGGGCTGGCGGAGGGGCGGCCGCCGTAAAAGAGCGAGGCGATCTGCGGCGAGGTTTGCATGACCGTGAAGGCCTCGTTGATGAAGTAGACGCAGATGAGACCCTTCCCCACTCCGGAGAAGGAGAGAGAGCTCAGCCGCTCTCCCGCCCGCGGGTTGGCGCGCCTGCACTCGGGACGAGCTCGCGGTCAAGAGTGAAGGACGCCGTCGACCGGCTGCTCGCCCGCGGGCTGGCCGCGCCTAACGAGTCCAGCACCTCACGCGTGCCTAGCCCGACCCCCTTGCCGGCGCAGGACCGCCCGCCGCGCGAGCGCGCGTTGTTCGGACCACGAAGCGAGCCCACAGCTCTGCGAGCCGGTCCTGCGCCTCGGAGAGCTGCTTCGCGTACCTGCGCGAGAGAGCAAGTCCGGCGGGGCTCAGGGCAGGGTCCGAACAAGACGCGGCGCCCGTTGGAGCTGGTGTGCGCGCACATGGCGGAGAGCGTGAGCGCCGCGCAGCCGAGCAGCAGCACGAAGAAGAAGATGGGCAGAAAGGTGGCCAGCCGGCTGCTGCCCCCGTCCGCCTCGTCCGCCTGCAGAGGGGCCACGGGAGGGAGCAGAGCCGATCTCAGCCCCCCCCCCC
>NW_005201287.1:690597-698171 GCF_000372725.1 Emiliania huxleyi CCMP1516 | reverse complement strand
CCCCCCCCCCCCGGGCACCACCCCAAAAAAAAAAAGGGGCAAAAAGGGGCCCCCCCGGTTGTTCCCCCCTTCCCCTTTTTCCCCCTGCAAAGGGGCCCCGGGGGGGGGAAAAGCGGTTTTTAGCCCCCCCCCCCCCCCCCCCCCCCCCGCCCCCGCCCTCCCCCTCCCTCGTGACGAGGTTGGCGTTGCTCGCTGACGCTCTCTCCCCAAAGGCAACAATGTCTGGGCGGGGTGGGGAGTGCCTGCGGAATGGCTGGGGAGTGTCTGAGCGGGAGTGGCTCGAGGTGTCTGCGGGGAGGTATTTGCGGGGCGGGCCTCGCCTCAGGCTCGCGCATCAGGTGCGGGTTCTTGTTGAGGCTGCGCGGCTGGTTGAGCTGCCTACCCCGCACGGGAGAGAAGGGTCGGGGACACGCGTAGCAAAGGCGGGGGGGCTGCGAAGGAAGTCGGGGCTGCCGCTTCGCGCGAACGAGGCAGGAGGAGTTGCACTGCTGCAGCATGAAGGCCGCGTTGGCCTCGCACTCGCCGCTGTTTGCCCAGCTCGCGCAGTCCTTGTCGAGGTCGAGGTACGACGGCAGCTCGCACGCGGCGCCGCACGCCGAAAACATGTACTGCGGGTTGCGGATGCACTCGCCCGCCCTCGCCCACCCCTCGCAGTCGCTCGTCCCAGAGTGCGCCCGCTCTCGCCGCAGCCCGGCCAGCCGCTTCTTCTCGGCGAGCCTCGCCTGCAGCTCCGCCTTGTGGGCCGCGCTCGCGCCGCCCCCCTCCCTGCGCGCCTGCGCCTCCACCTCCGCCTCATAGTCGTAAGAGTCGTCGTCGTCGTCCTCATCGCGCTCCGCCGCGGGCGCCGGCTTCTGCATCTCCCCTGGCTTGGGCACCCTCGCCGCCGCCGCGGCCGCCGCCGGGTCGACTCCAGTCTGCTTGACCTTCCCCGTCGGGTTGCTCCTCGAGACGGGCTTCGGGGTCGCGGCGGGCTTTGCGGCCTCGGCAGGCTTTGCGGCCGCGGCGGCGCCCTGCGGCTGTGGCTTTGCCGCCGCCGGAACGCCTTGCGCCGCCTGCGCCTTTGGCGCCGCCTGCGCTGGCACCGCCTGCGCCTTTGGTGCCGCCTGCGCTGGCACCGCCTGCGCCTTTGGCGCCGCCTGCGCTGCCGGCACAGCCTTCGCCGCCGGAGCTGCCTGCGCCGCCGGAGCAGCTTTCGCCGCTGGCGCAGCCTGCGCTGCCGGTTTCGCCGCCGGCACAGCCTTCGCCGCCGCCGCCGGAGCCGCCTGCGCCGCCGGAGCAGCTTTCGCCGCCGCCGCCGGAGCCGCCTGCGCCGCCGGAGCAGCTTTCGCCGCTGGCGCAGCCTGCGCTGCCGGTTTCGCCGCCGGCGCAGCCTTCGCCGCCTGCGCCGCCGGGGCCGCTTTCGCCGCCGGAGCCACCTGCGCCGCTGGAGCAGCTTTCGCCGCCTGCGCCGCCGGCACAGGGGCCTTTGCTGCCGGAGCCGCCTGTGCCGCCGGTGCAGCCTTAGCCGCGGGTGCTGGCTGCGCCTTTGGAGCCGCCTGCGCGGCCGCTGGCACGCCCTGCGCCGTTAGCAGGGGAAAACACGCGAGGAGCAGCAGGCACGGGCTCCGCGACATTATCAACAACTACTGCCTGAGACTTGAAGAAAGAAAAACACTAATCTGAGCTGATGACTGCACTCCAAGTGCTCCAAGTAATGCGGGACGGCACACAGGCATCCCTCCCTTGGGTTGTTTGTTGCGCACTGTGCCTCTGTGTTCGTGCGTCGCCCATCTCTCCTGGAGATGTCAGATGACTGCTCTATTGATTACTTTGTTTATTTATGTATTGGCACACAGGGTGTCACAGGGTGCCAGCACACGTGGGAATAGGCTGCAACGCATACGCCGACGCGGTGGCGACAGCATACCTCGGAAATGACGACACGGAGGACGCCTCGAAAGTGGTGCGGGACGCGGTGTGAACTCGGCCATGCATTGTACACGGTACGGGTGCGAACGGAGGCGGCAGAGGACACAGAGAAGAGGGAGATAGTGGACCGACGGACGTACGGACACATGTGTAAGAGCGCGCACGAGTGGGTGTGCGAACAATATCGAAAGACGGTGAGGCCGGGATCGCACACGGCAGGGGTGGCGGGACGGCTGTGGAGCGAAGTGGCCGTAGCCAGCCTCAAACATCGATGGGACAATAAGATGAGATTGCCAGATGAGAATGGGGGAAAGGACAGACGAGCGACATTTGACGACGTCGGGGGTCACACAATGTGACGACCAAAACGATCTTGGGAGCCAGGGTGAGACAGCAGGCCGGGGTGCCACACGGGGCACACCACAGGCGGTATTCTAGAGGGGGAAAAGAAACGGGGAATGAGGGGCCCCGCCACGAGGAGCGCGTTCTGGGGTTGCAGAGCGTGCAAATCGGCTAGGGATGAGGCCGCAAAACAGGCGCGCGAGGCAAGGAGGAGAATCGGAGAACGGAGAGACTGGGACGACTGGACACAAAAAGACAGTGAGCCACCACAGGCGTTGTTGGCGCACCTTGAGCGGCAAATGCGCTGGGAATAAGGAAGAGGCGCGTTACTTCATGCGGAAGCTTGACAAACACACGGCGAGGGCGGCAGCAAGAGTCGAACGGGCGGCGCCTGACTCAAAAGACACGGCGACATTCTTGAGACGCGCGAGGCCAGCCTCCTTAAAGGCAATGGGGTCTAGATTTGGAGCGCTCGCCGAAGAGGAGTACGACAAAATAGCGCCCGTGATTGCCTGCACGCTGCCCGCACTCACGGACTCCATACCCGAAAGAAAGAGAGGGGAGCTCGCAGGAGAGGTGACGAGGGAACTGCAGGTAGTGGGGAAGGCAGCCTCGATTGCCATACAGACATGGGCGCGAAACAACGACAAGACCAAGGCACGGGCAGAGGAGCGAGAGAAGAACATAGGATGGTAGGGCGCCTGTTCACGGCATGGAGGGTGAGCCACGCCGAACGTACTGAACGTAGAGCCGAACCGGGGGAAGCCGGGGAAGACGACCCCGAGGAGGACGAAACACCTGTGGTAATCCCGTCGTCAGCTGTCACGATGCGCCCGAAGGGGACCCCAGCGCCAACATCATCGGTGGAGGTGCAAGTGTTCGAAGAGAGAGTGGACCTGAGCAACGATATGACTTGGCGGCAAATGATCGCAGTGGCGTCAGAAGAGTCGTCCTTGCGCGAGGAGAGCTTGATAAACTCGAGGGGCCAAAATATGCCGCGAGGAGGGGGGCAGAGCTGCGCCGAGCAGCGAGAGCAAGGGAGCGGCAGGCGGCGGCACCGTCCAAGGCGTGCGCCACCGTCCAAGGCGTGCGCCATGCACTCGCCGTTATCGAGCGTCCGAGCAAGCTCTGCCCGACGAGCGGCTTGCTGTGCGGACGCCTTCTTGTGGCTCTCGTCGAGAGCGTTTTGCGTCCCGGCGGGTTGAGAGAAGATGTGTCGTCTGATGTGTCACTGTGTACGTCATATCAGTCTTGATAACAAGCACGGTCGATCCGTCAAAGCGATACACTCGTTCCTATCACGTTGGAGGGCTGGCACAAGATCACGTCCCCTGCTGTGCCTTTGTGAGTCCGAAGAGGCGTAGAATTCTCTTTGTCTTTCAGCCAGTGTCCTTGGGTTTCTTGAAGGACGTCGACGTGCAGCTGCTGCTGTTCGAATCGTTCGGCGGGTTCGGGAAGGGGGTCGGCGAGATCCTCTGGAAGGCGGCGAACGTGCTGCAGAACAAGCTGACGCGG
Source organism: Emiliania huxleyi CCMP1516 (assembly GCF_000372725.1). Classification (NCBI taxonomy): domain Eukaryota; phylum Haptophyta; order Isochrysidales; family Noelaerhabdaceae; genus Emiliania; species Emiliania huxleyi. Next base: position 694,406 of record NW_005201287.1, on the reverse strand, counting down.
GCCCAGTACCTCGATGAGGTGACTTGGACCACCAAGAATTGGCTGGGGCTGCAGAAGCAGCGTGTATCTCGGTCGTTCTTCACACGGCAATCGCAGAGCAGATTGTGAATGAGCTTGCCTGTGGCGGGGGCGGGTGAGTGCACGGAGCTAAGTGCCTCGCCGCCCTCGCAGGAGTCGCTTAGGCGGCTCCCGTGGTGTACCTGTATTAGTGCCAGTGCGCGCCAGTCCCGTGCCCCGTGAGAGAGAGATTTTTAGCAATACCAAACAAATCTAACACTCACACGTGTCGTGCGAGAGAGCTTTGAAAAAATCGTCTTGTCCTTTCGCCTGCGGAAGCGTTCAGGGCTCCCTAGATGTCCCCGCCGGTCTCAGCTCGATTAGAGGCACAGTGCACAGCGCAGTTGGCTCGGTGAGATTCTTTTTTCATTGCTGATTGGATTCCGCCTCCTTTCGTGCCTCCCTTGCAATGGTGAAGATTCCCGCCGTCCCCAAGCCGTCAAAGACGTACGTCGCCGGGCAGCGTGAGAAGAATCAGAAGGCCACGCCCCCGAGCCGGCCGGTTCGCGTGGTTGAGGCGGAGGAGGTTGAAAACGTCCGCGCGGAGCTCGTCAAGGTTCCCGAGAATTGCCTCGAGATGCAGCCGGTGGTCACCGCCGCCGCGGCTCCGCTGGCCGACGGCCTTGGCCCGGTGGTGAAGGAGGCCTTCGGCCCCGGCGCCAAGGTCAAGCAGATGCGGCTCAAGTCAGGCGTGCGCACCGAAGAGGCCAAGAAGTCGGAAGACAACATCATGAAGCTCATCGAGCTGATCACGCAAGGCGGCAGCTTCGACTACACGTTCGAGGAGGACCTGTCGATCCCAATTGACGGGAACGAGCAGATCGACAACATCGTCGTCGAGGCGGGCACGTCCATCGCGATCGCCGTCGAGTCTACGCCCATCAAGCAGAAGGTCCCGATCCTCGGGACCGTCACAGTCGGGTACCAGTTCGTCATCACCTGCCCTCTCGTGGCGAAGCTGTCCCTCGACTTTGCCGATGGCGCGGAGATCCAGGTGCCATTCAGCTCCCTCGGCTGCTGCACGGACTGGTGCGCCTCCTGCAAGGAGAAGCCGCCTTCGGCTTGCTGCGAGTCGGGCGGTTGCTGCGTCAAGGGCGGCGAATGCGCGTGCTGGACCGAGCCGTATCTTGTCCTGAGGCCGCGCACGCTCGAGCTCGACGTTCCGCTCACGCTGTCGCTCAACGACTCCATCATGATCTCCGACATCCCCGCCATCATCTCCGACCCTTCCAAGCTCCTCAAGACGCTCGTGATTGCGGTGACGGAGCGGCCCTACATCAAGGCCAAGGCCGCGCTGCGTTGCTGCCGCGACTGGGTCTGCTTCCCGTTCATGCAGCTGTTTTCGCTCTGCGCCAACACGTGCCTCCTCCCGTGCGTGCTCCGCGGCCTCTCGAAGCGCCTCGTGGGCATGACATTCGGGCCGGGAGCTGACAAGGAGGCGAGGAAGCGCGCGCGCCCGGAAGCGACTCGATAGATAGACGACCGATCTCTCCGACTATAGGCATGACCCGTGGACGTGGCCGAACGAGCGGCCCGGTATCGCCGAGATGCCGTCCTGCGCCCTCAGTCTGCTAGACTGACTGCTAGGGACGGGCACCTATACGCGGTTTTGCGGCCACACACGCGTCGAGGTTGAACGCGCGCAGGGTGTCACGTGAGACTTGCGCTCTCGCCGCGCTGTGGTCGGCGCGCGCCGCGCCGTTCCGGCCGACGCAGACGCGTTAGTTTGTTGTGAGAGCAGATTGTGAATGAGCTTGCCTGTGGCGGGGGCGGGCGAGTGCACGGAGCTAAGTGCCTCGCCGCCCTCGCGGGAGTCGCAGGCGGTGTTAATGCCAGTGCGCGCCAGTCCCGTGCATCGCGTCGTGCGAGCTGGTCAAATTCTTTTTCGCTCCCGTGAGATAAAATATATTCATTCAAAAGCGCCGTCCGCCGTGCCAAGGGGGAGGGTCGGGAGGGAGCGTCGCCCTTCGAGGTTCGAGCCGCAAGCCGCATCCCGTCGGCACTGTCCCTGAGTGCGTCCCGCCTTGGCGGCATACACTCGACGAGGACAGTCCGGCCGACGGTGTCGCGCGCCGGCGACGGAGCGGCGGGGTGCCGGCCTAAGCAAAAGAAATACCCGGAGCAAACGCCGCCATCACTTCGGTGCTCACTCATCCCCCCCGCCCCGGGCACTCAAAGGGCGCGCCGATGGCGGACCCCGCGCAGCTGCTGCTGCGCATCGAGGCGCTCGAGCGACGTCTCAACACGCCGCCGCCGCCGGCTCCGCCTGGCTCGTCCTTTGCGTACGTCCCTGCTTCGACGGGCGACTCGTTTTTCCTGCTGTGCTCTGGGCTCATGGTGTTCTTCATGCAGGCGTGCCGCCTCCTCTCGTCGAGCTTGCCGGCCGTTGTTCGCCACCCGAACCCTCCCACCCAGTTCGCTTCCCCACACTGTATGTTTTGCGCAGTGGCGCACCGCACTGCTCACGGCGACAGACGCCGGCGCTGTGCACCCACTCTCGCCCCCCGACCCCGTTTGCGGGCGGCCGCGTGTGACTCGACCGCCCCGCCCCCGCAGTGCGGCTTCGGCATGCTCGAGTCCGGGTCGGTCACCTCCCGCTCGACTCAAGCCATCCTGCTCAAGTGCGCACACGCACGCCCTCTCCTCCCTCTCCCTCCCTCTCCTCCTCTCTCCCCCGCCCGCGACCCGCGCCGCGTGGGCGGCCGCGTCGCGCGCCGACGCCGCCCCCTCCCCTCTTCCCCCCCTCCCCCCCTCCAGGAACCTCCTCGACGCTTGCATCTCCGGCCTGCAGCTGCCGCAGAGCCGGCGGCGCTGGTGTGAAGGGCGCCTGTTCACGGGCAGGCGCGTGAGCAGGCCTGCTGTGGTGGATGGTGGGGCACGCCGTCGCATTCGACGGCGGCAACGGCTTCATCGGCGGCGAGGTCGGCTTCTCCCCCTCCTCCTTCTTCACGGCCGGCTACAGGAATGCGGACGACCCGGGGCGCGCAGTCCCCCCGTCTTGTGGCCCGGCGGCCCCCCCCCGCCAGTAGTGGACCGTCGTCACCTGTGGCTGAGGAGGAATGAGTAGGTACAGCTATTTGCTCTGGTGGTTCCAGTGGACCTTCGCCGCCGCCGCAGCAACCATCGTCTCCGGCGCGGTGGCGGAGCGGACGCACTTGCTCGCCTACCTCTCCTACACGGTGGAACAGCTGCAGTGCAGCACCGCAGCAGTGTAGCACCGCCTCCTCCGCCCCCCCCCCTCCAGCTCCGAGCCTGAGCCCGCCTCCCGCCCTCACTCTCCCCTCCACACGCGGCGCTGCGACGCGGCGCCAGGTCCTCCCCAGGTCCTCCCCGCCCTCCCCGCTCCCCTTCTTGATCGCGGGCTGGTGAGGTGTGGCGCAGGTGCTCATCACCATCCTCATCTACCCGGTCATCGTGCACTGGGTCTGGTCCGCCGAGGGCTGGCTCTCCGCCTCCAACGCGGACGCCTTCCAGGGCGGCGTGATCGACTTCGCCGGTCCAGACGTGTCCAGCCCGACGGGACGCGTCCACGACACGTCCCCTGACCCGCGGCGCTGTGCGGCTGCAGGCTCCGGCGTCGTCCACCTGACCGGAGGCACCGCCGGGCTGTGCGGGGCGGTCATCATCGGCCCTCGCAACGGCCGCTTCCAAAAGCTTCCCGAGGGCGGTCTCGGCGTCCCGCTGCCGATGCCTGGCGCTCCCCCCCCCCCCCCCCCCGGGCTCGCCTGGCCACGCATCGGGCGAGAGAGTGT
>NW_005201287.1:683943-690160 GCF_000372725.1 Emiliania huxleyi CCMP1516 | reverse complement strand
CTGGGGGCGCTCGCCTTCAGCAAGGGCCGGGGTTATGGCGGGGGGGCCATGTGAAACGGGAGCCCGGCCTCGCCCCCCCGGTGCCAGCAGCCCTGGGGAAGAGGGGGAGGAGGAGGAGGAGGCTGCTCCAACTAGGCATCCTCTCCGGCCTCGTCTCGGTCACCGCCGGCTGCGCCACCCTCCCCCTCTGGGGCGCCCTCATCGTGGGTGCGATCGGCGGGCTGGTCAACCGCGGCTTCGGGCAGCTCGTGCTGCGGCTCAAGGCGCGCGCCGCACCACACGCCCTCCTCCTCCCTCTCCTCCTCCCCAGCCCTTCTCCGCCCCCCCCCCCCCCTCTGGCAGGTGGATGACCCGCTCGAGGCGTCTTCTGTCCACGGCGCGTGCGGCGCGTGGGGCGTCATCGGCGCCGCAGCCCGTCGGCGAGTCTGCCGCGTCAAGCACGAGTCGGTGAGAGCAGCTCGCACCATCGCTAGGCGCCGCCATCTTCTCCATCGACTCGGCGACCCAGGTCGCCTACCCAGAGAGGAACGGCGGGAGCGGCGGCCTCGTCAGCGGGCATGGCGACTTGCTCGCCGTCGGCAGTCGTGCAGGCGCCCCCCCCCCCCTGCGACACAGCACGACCACCACCAGCACCACCACACGCACACACACACACACATGCTGCCCTCCCCCGTCGCCGTCGCCGTCGCCGTCGCCGTCGCCGTCGCCGTCGCCGTCGCCCGCCCCCCCCACCCCACACCTCCCGACCCGGCCTGCCCGCCCTTTGCCACGGCGCAGGTGCTCTGCATCATCTGCTGGACGGGCAGCTTCTCGACCGCCCTCTTCCTCACCCTCAAAAAGTTCAACGTGCTGCGCCGGCCAGACAGCTACGGCGCCGCCGCCATGGACGAGGACTTGGACGCGACCATCCACGAGGGGATGCCGTACATCGACCCGTCCGCCACCGCCTCGCGCGCCTCGTCGACCGCGACGACGGCTGACCCGGTGGATGCCAGTAAGGCATGAGGCGGGCAGAGGGCAGGGGGGAAGGGGGGGGAGAGAGAGAGAGAGAGAGAGAGAGAGGGGGGGGGGGGGGGGAGGGAGAGAGCATGCGGAAATGTCGGCGGGGTCTCCCTCGCCAGCGGCCACCGAGGACCAGGTCGCCGGCGCAAGCCGTGTGTAGGAACTGAGCTAGTTGCGGCCTTGCGCGCGCGAGCAGGGCGCGGGAGTTTTCGGAACCGTCCCGCTGTTGACCCGTCTGCATGTCAGTGTGCGTGTGTATGCCCCGTGTCCGCTCTCCTCTCAGTGGAGGTGGCCAACCAGCTCGTAGTGGCGCGGTTCTGCACCTCTCTCTGTGTGTGCGGATCGGGGACGTTGTACATTTTCTTTCTACGTGTGTTGTGTGTGTCGTACGTGTATATGTGCCGTGTGCGGTCCCGCTTAAAAAGCCAAAAGGCCCAGCCGTATAGTGCGTAGATCGTAGAAGGTAGATGCCAGAAAACTGTAAACTCGAAGAAAACGGTGAAATTTAAGGCGAACGCCGAACCGAAAGGGCTTTTCCTTTTTTGCGGGGCCGGGGGGAGGAACGACATGCGGAGGAGCAGTTGGCGGCGTGGTAAGTTCTCTGTGTTAGTGCCAGTGCGCGCAGTCCCGTGCCCAGTGTCGTGCGCAGAAAAATCGAGTAAGGGGGGAATAACTGGCAATTCTCTTCGGTCATCAGAAGAGTCAGAGCAGCGTCCGGTTGGTCGGCTGCTAATGAAAGCGCCGGGCGTGTGCTGAAGTCTCTCGCCCGCTGGCCGCCACTAAAGTAGAAGGACCAGCCGATGGTTGCCACCACCGACCTCATCCTCGCCGTCGAGAGGGCTTTCCCCGCTCCCTCGCCGCGGCAGGTGGACACAGGTCGCGCACAGGTGGCGCCAACATCGGGTTGCCGGGGTTGGGCGAAGTCGGTGCCCGTCCACATTGGCGGGGATCCCGTCACGCTCTCAATGGTGGCGGTGCCTTCCGTCGCCGTTGCCGCGTCCAAGACGGCGGAGCAGCTCACCCACTCCATCCTCTTCTGGTGAGCGCCGCTTTCGCGGGAGTATTACCCACACATCTCTGCCTCGGCCGGCCCCTCGGCCACACTGTTGCGGTCCACGCCTCCCGTCGAGCACTCCTCCTCCCCGCTCGCCCCTCGCAGGTGCTCTCAGCACCTCGCATCGCTCATGGTCGAGTATGCGGCCGGCGACGCGACCGGCGCCTCCTTGCGGCGCGCGGGGAGGCTGGTCTTCCAGCGCGCGCAGGCCGAGGCGCAGGCGAGCCACCCTCGGCTCGCGTCCGTGGCTGCGGCGTGCACGCTCGTCCTCTGCGCCCTCAACCAGCGCCGCGCCGAGGTGACCACCTGCAACTCTGGCTCCTGCGTCGCGCTGATGGCGTCGGCGGCGAGTGCCGAGCCGATCCTCCTCTCAAAGTGCCACCGCGTGCAGGACTCGGCGACGGAGCGGGCGCGCGTCGAGGCGTCGGGCTGCCGCGTCGCGCACGCTGCCGATGAGAGCGGCCTGCCCTGCGGCCCCCTCCTCGTCTGGCCGGGCGGGCACGAGACGGCGAGGTGCATCGGCTCGCTCGGCAAGGGCTCGCGCGCGCAGCTGCCCCTCCCCTCCTGCGCCACGGTGCCGCCCCGCCCGCCCCCGGCGATCCCCTGCCCCGTGCTCCGGGTCGGTTGCCCGCCTCCTGGCCCGCCCGCCTCTGCGCTCAAGCCGTCCTCCTTTGCCGGGAGGTCGAGGGGGAGACCGCTCCGGCCCCGAGCCGGCTCCACCGAGCTGGGCAGCCCCATGTCGAGCGGCGTCTCGACGCCACCGCCCGCGTCGGCCTCGCCGCCGCCGTCCAGGATCATGAGCGCCGATTTGCAGGCGAGGCTGGCGGCGCGCGTGCGTGTGTTATTTTGGGGGGAGTAGGCCGGGCTGACCCGCGGGAGCTTGCTGCTCCTCAGGTTGCGGAGCCGACCGTGCTGCGCGTGCCGATCGACGACAACAACTCGCGGCACGGAGGCAGCCCGCCGCCGGCGCACTCCCTCTTCTCGTGGCGCCCCTTCCGCTCGCAGCAGGCGTGACTCGCCGCCGCGGCCACCCAGCCGCGGCGGCCAAAGAACGCGCCGTCCTTCGGGCGGCCATCTTCGCACCTCTCCCGCCGCCCCGCTGTGCGCCCGACCGGCTGCACCGGGGCCATCCATCTCGCGCTCCTGTGTCGCGCCTCGCTTGCTGCTCGCCTGCAGCGGCTCGCCGGCCTCGCTGCGACACTAGCAGGAACGCCATTGTGCCTTAGGACCATGTCTCATGTGTGCCACACAGTGAAACCTCGGATCCGATCCGATGTGTGTGTGTGTGCTTAGGGTCGCACAAATGTGCGTGTACACTTCTCCCGCTTGCCGTGTCCCTGTTGTAGTGTGCGTCTCGCTCTCGCTTCCTTCGGTGTGTCGCGCGCCGGCGTGCGTCCACTGCTAGTACTATGTCCGCATGCTCTATGCGCCCCGGGGGCGCCACCCGGGGAGTCTTGTGCGGGTGTATGTTTGGCATGAGTAGTACGAGAGTCTGTCCGCGGAGGTTACACGCACGAAAACCACACCGTATAGTGTGCGCATCGCAGGCATCGCATCGTGTGCGCGCTTCGGACACACTACGGACGTACTATATACTTGTCGATGCGGGGCTCACGCAAAGTGCGCTTCGCTCGTGTGTGTGTGTGTGTGTGTGTGCGTGTGTGTGTGTGTGTGTGTGTGTGTGTGTGTGTGTGTGCGTGCGTGCGTGTTGGTGTGCCTTCTAGAGAAACCAAACGCAAATCGGTCGGCACGCGCACACAGTGCTTTAACCTGGCGTCGGGGGGTGGCTCATATCGGGTGCTGATCCGTCCTTCCCATGGGTCCTTCCGTGTGGCTCGACCTCGGCAACCGGCTGCTCGCGCACCCCTTTGTCCCGCGAGCGCGTCTGCTGATTGCTCCCGTAAACTCTCTCTCCCGGTCTCGCCTCTGCCTCTCTCTCTCTCTTGCCCGAGACTCACTCACGGCTCTCCCCTCTCACCTCTCTGACTCGAGGAGACACAGTCTCTCGCAACGACGTCACGAGCGGTGCAAGGGCGAAGGGGAGCGGCGAAGGGAGCGAGTGCCTCCGAGTGGGCGGGCGAAGATGGAAGCTGTGACCTGCGTGTGCAGGGGGGCGCGCCCACCGCAGTGCCACAAAACCAAACAAACGTAGTACCGTGACTGGTTGTTGGTGTTCTCTCTCGACTCTCCCGGGGTCTCGCGCTTGCTCGTGTAAAAGAGAAAAATCGGGAAGGGGCGCGGCAGCAGGTTGTGGGCCTGGGGTCTGTGGGGACGTTCGCGCCTTCTGTAGGCGCCCGTGGGGACCCCGCAATTCCCTTCCCCCCTCGGAGGGCCGGACTGAGGCGTCGAGGGCCCCGCTCTTTCCCTCGCATAGCGGCCACTCTTCGGATCGCTGGTCGAGCGACCCGGGGGATGCCCCGCGCGCCTGACCCAGGCGCGAAAACGAATCTGCGAGGCGCGGCCACTCATGCGGCCCGATGGGGAGGAGCGGGGCGGACCACGGGGATCGGCTTCTTACACAGCCCCCTTCCCCGCAGCGAGTCCCCTCCAACCCACCCGCGCTAGGTCTCGGGCGGCGAAGGGGTCACTCCCGACGGCCTCGGGAACTAGCCGGGGCAGTCGGAGAAGGGGCAACTCCGTGCACTGACGGTCGGCCGCCAGAAAACACGCCTGCGTGGATCGCGTCACACCAATCCTCGCTACCCAACGCGGCCAAAGGATATCCACCTCGAGAACCTCGAGAGAGTAGCCCCGTTCAATTGAGAAACTGTCTGTCCGAGGAGGCCACCGGCCAAAAGCGCATGTCTTGAAGGTCCGATACTGGAAGCCCAATAGGCACCTTAGATCTACAGAAACTCGCTGTTGTGAACAGCGCCGCTCAAAAATCGACCTGTGTCTTACCTGTCGGATGTCGGCTGCTTACTGCAGCCTCTACGAGCTGCTCTTCACTCCTCGCATTGGCCGCGGAAAGCTTGAGCTGCCCGAGTCCTGCCGGCCGCCCCCGCCGCCGCTCGCGCCACCGAGTTTTCCGCCTCCACTACCGCCCACACCGCCGCCTCCGCCGCCGCCCTCGCCGTTGAGCCCAGACCTGGAGTGCAGCAGTCTTGAAGGGCGAACGGAGGCGGCCCGGGCGTGTTCGGACGTTCTGGAGTGCAACATGTATTACATCGTCGATTACACCAGCTTGGCGCCTGAGTGGAACCTCTGCGTATACGGGGCCCGTTCTGCGGGGTTTCCGCGAGGGTTGTGCCAAGCGTCGAGAGGCTTTTACGGGTGCTTCCCGCCGCCTCCGCCGCCGACCCCTCCGATGCCGCCGTCGCCGCCGTCGCCGCCGCTGCCCTCGCCGCCGCCTCCGCCAAGCCCGCCAAGCCCGTCCCCGCCGCCGCCGTCGCCTCCAAGGCACCCCCCTCCACCGCTGCCACCACCGCCGCCATTTCCGCCCGGCGAGGCGCCGCCGCCACCGCCAAGCCCGGATCCGTCCCCGCTTCCCCCGCCGCCCACCCCGCCCTTTCCGCCGATGCCGCCGATGCCGCCGCCGTCCCCGCTGCCGTCCCCGCCCCCGCCGCCGCCTCCAAGCCCGTCCCCGCCGCCGTCTCCGAGTCCGCCACCCTCCCCGCCAGCGCCTCCCAGCCTGCCGCCGCCGCCCTCACCTCCCGTCATCCCACCACCATTCCCGCCGCCGCCGCTGCCGCCGCTGCCACCGTCCCCGCCGCCTCCGAGCCCGCCGCCGCTGCCTCCGAGCACGCCGCCCCCCCCTCCACCGAAGCCGCCGACGCCGCCCCCGCCCCAGTCCCCACCGCCGCTCTCACCGCCCTCGTCGCCGCCTGCGTGGTACGAAGTGGCGTACCACACAGGCGTCATCATGACCCACGGCATGAACCACGCCACGCCGAATGCGCGGTTTGTCCTCTCGGCGGGCCTCACGGTCGCCGGCGGCCTCACAGGCGCTCACAGCCTGGCACACGCACAGCGCACCTCCCACACGCCTCGGCACTCTCTCCGCGCACTCTCCCCGCACACACACGTAGTACCAAAAGCTAGCCCCCCCACCCCCCCCCTTTTATTAATTTTCCCCCCCTCTTATTATTAAACAAATTATACTCCTATTTTTTTCCCCCCCCCCCCTATTATTTTTATTTAATTTTATTATAAAAAAAATCT
>NW_005201287.1:614974-683843 GCF_000372725.1 Emiliania huxleyi CCMP1516 | reverse complement strand
AGCCGACTCGGGCCGGGAGCGGAGCTTAGTCTCAATATATAGTCCGACCAGCCCCCCCCCCCCACCCCCCCACCCCTGCTGGAGGCGGCGGGGGATGGCGGAGAGAGGCACCCCGCCACTCCGCCGCACAGGCATGCTCCTGCACAGTTAAGGTTGCCGACTGTACATGCTAGGCATGTTCCTGTACCTGCTCTGGCGGTGCATCGCTGCTGGCTACAAGGACAGCCGTGGCTTCTCTGCCTTTCGAGACGATCCGCCCGGGGGCGGCCCATCGCAGGCTGGCGGCAATGCCTTCCAGGTGATGGCTCTCCTCGCGGAGAGCTGCAGAGACGACGACAGACCGGCGGTGCGCGATCCTGCAATCGTAGATGCAAGGTAGGTAGAGCACAGCTAGCTCTGAGTCGGGCACTCGCTGAGAGACTGCCCGCCCCTCACGTCTCCACACACGACAGGTGACGGCGGAGGAGGCGATTCGCACCTCGGCGCGCTGCCGGCCGCCCAGCCGCGGGGGCCGTGGGGCACGCCGTTCACTCTGCGGCACTGGCTGGCATAGGTGAGCGCAATCGTGGGTGCCTACGGACTCTCGAAGCTCAATCAGTCGATGCGCCCTCTGGAGTCTCTCCCTGCCCCCTCCCTTCGCGACGCGAGTGACGCCAACCAGCCCACGCAGCCTCAGCCTGACCGCGACGTGGGATCCGGCGAGAGCGATGACCAGCCTACAGCCCTCGATGTGGAAGACCAGCCTGCAGCCCTCGGTGTGGAAGACGCCGCCGTTGCAGATGTAAAAGCCGCCTCAGATGAGCTCACGGCGCTGTGAGCGCAGGACAGTCACAAACAGCCTTGTGTGTGAGTGCACAATATTTTGACCTTCATGCATGCCTGCTTAGTTCAGCTTACTTTAATTATTTTTGTGCGACACAATGTCCGAGATGCGCGCGAAAAAATGTGCTATATGTGCACCGCACAGGTGACAGGATGTGTGACCGCGGCCCGACCCCGCGTCCCCGCGTCCGAGCCGCGTGCTGGCTGCCGCGCGACCGCGACCGCGAGCCGCGACCAGCGACCTCCGGTGCCGCCTCGCGCCTGGGCGCGCCTGCCTGCCGGCGGTGCCGGAAAGTGCCAAGTCGCAAGTGGGGAAGCCGGACATGGCACATGGTCCCGCCCCCGCGCCCGAGCCCGCGACACGCCGCGTGTGTCGACAAGACGAGATACATGAAAACAGTTTACGCAGTCGCCGTCACCGCCACCGCACTCACACGATGCTCTGAGAGAGTCCACCTCTCAACTCTCACTCACTCACTGCACGACTCAGAGTCAGTCTCTCTCGCCAAACTCACCTCTGAGCTCTGTCCTCTCAATCGCTAAAACCGCTAGTCCGCCACAGCACCAACCATCATGGACCATGACAGCACGAGACACACATCTGGGGCGCTCGTCGCCTCTCCCGTATGCCGCCATCCTATGCACGCGTATCCACCTCGCTCGACTATGCTGAAGATTGTCGTCACACCCACGCCCCAGAGCGCACAATATCTGATCGTTCCGGCATCAGCCCGATGTAGCGAAGGACATGCCGAAGATCAGGTGGTACGCCTCACGGTTCCTGTATCGCTTTGCCTGCTCACAGTAAAAGCCCTCCGCTGTGCACCACTGCGGCCTCACGAAAGGCTTGAGCGTGCGCGCCAGCCCGCAGCACTGGTCCATCTGTGCTCCTCGCTTCAGCCGCTCCCATTGCTCCTTGACTGCCAGATTGTACTGCTCCGCCCTCTGAGCCAGTGCGTATCCGCTCACTCCTGCCCAGCCCGGGTAGGCGAGCCACACAAACACAAACTTGGCGAGCATGTGCTGCAGGAGAAGCTCGTAGCGGCATTGTGCGGTTTCGGGGCAGCGGAAATAGCAGTAGGTTGTGAAGGCCTTCACCAGCGCCACGCTCGGGCCACGGCGCGCCACCAGATCGGGAGGTTCGCCGTGCTCCTCGCCGTGCAGCAACAGGAAGCGCGACCACTTCTCGAGAAGGACCTTTGTGTAAGCCGCCTGCTTCTGCGCGCCACCAAAGAGACGCGTCCGCTCATGCATCTCGGCGATGCGCTGACGTTTGCTGGTTGCCGGCTCGTCGTCCAGTGAGGACCGCCGCTCGTCAATCGGGTGGTGGCAGCGGCACATATCTCTGCAACAACGACCGGGACGACAGGTGAGGCGCTGCAAGGGGTCGCTCGGCCGAGCGGTGTTCCTTGGGATGACTTCTCGGCGTGTCTTCGGCGTTTTTCTCTTTTTGTTATTCATTGTTGGTCGGACTGTGTTTCGCCTTCCCATCAATCAATCAATCAATCATTGTTCGAATCAACCCCCCGGAGTCGCTCCTCGCTCATCGCATAACAAACACCGTCAGCAGTCCTCCTCCGGGAATTGTTTGTTTGGAAGGTTCGTACGATCTACATACACTGAAAAGGGGGTTCAAAGGGGGAGGGGCTGACGGCTGACTCTAGCTAGAGTCGCGCGTCGGAGAGATGGAAGAGTAAAAGTTTGACCAAAAGGGTCCACATGGCTGCCCCTTTGGGCATGGCCTCTCCGGGGGTGAGCTGGGTCTGCCTCCTCCGGGCCTGCAACTCGCACGGCGGGACCGCGTCCGAGCAAGCATCCGCGGCCCGTGGTTGTCCTCTCGCAGGGCGCGACCAACATGATATCCGCTGCGCACATGCACATGCACATGCACATGTCAGTGCTTCTGTCGACTATTGCTCGCTCTCTGTGCAGCTGCAACGCCAGAGACCGTGCTTGGAGAATGCCTCGCAGTGCTACCGCCACAGCCGCTCTGCCTGCTGACCTCGCTCCCGCCGCCGCCGCCTGCATCGGCGCCTGCGCGGCTCCGAGAGGACCCGGCCCGCGGCCGCGCCTCGCTGAGCGCCCTCGGGCCCACGCCCTCGGCGACGCCTCCTCGCGTCGCGTGCCCGTGAGCGGCGACCGCACCGCCTGCAGAGCTCGAGTGGCCCTCCACGCCACCCCGAGACTGCCCGGCGATGGTGCCTCCGCCGCCGCGCCTTGCCGCCGCTGCCTCGCAGCGGCTGTGTTCCTCGGCGCCGCGCCCTGATATGCCAGGCGGCGTGATGCCGCCCGAGCAAATCCTGTCGTCCGCAGCGTCAAAACTAACTTGAGCATGCATTGGCTCTGCCTCCACATCGCAGTCGCTCCAACCATTGCCAGCTCCCTTGACGCTGCTCCGTGCTGTAGCGATCTCCTTGAGAGATCCGCTAAGGCCATGCGTTGCGGCCTCTTTACCGTCAGCGTGTTCCGGCCTACCAGAATCACGTATCGGAACCACTTCCCGACGACGAATATGGTTGACACTCGAACACGTTGCTGTTGCTTCTGGAGGTGACCTTCCACCCCCGCGCCAACCCCTTCCAACCCCAACAAAACACCGACAGACGAGAGAAGAGGCCACAAAACAGACAAGCAGAATGGCAGGAGTCGAGAGAGACGCTCTGCAGGCGAGCCGCCCTTGAGCTCTCGCGTCTCACTCTCTCGAATCGACTTGCTTCGAGTGCCAGTGCGCCGCGAGAAAAAAATCCCCCTTTGTTGGCAGCGTGCCGTTCTCCACCCCTCCTGCTTGAGGTTGGCGGCTCTAGCCTCTATCTACCTAGACCTGCCGTACCGTGCGCAAGGCGCATGCGCGTATGGACTATCGTGTACTCCAGAACTGCATGCAGCAACCCATGCACCACCCTTCACGGATGAGAGGCAGAGCTTAGTCGAATACACTGAACATGATGTGCATCTAATTGAACAGACCGGTCCGTGAGCAGGCTTCGCCGTCAGGCGCCGTCCTCTTCACACCTAGTCGCGGCGAACCGACTACTCGCGGTCGAGGTCGAGGTCGTCGAGGCCGAGGTCGTCGAGGTCGCTCGCGCCCTCCTCGGCGTCGGGGATACTGCTCGCGTCCGAGGCCCTCGACGCGTCGAGGTCGTCGAGGTCGAGGTTGAGGTCGTCGAGGTCGAGGTCGCGCCCGGTAAACTTGTGCGTCTGGTCGACCTGAATAGTCCACGTCTTCTTCCCCTTCTCGCCACGCTCGTCCAGCTCTTTGCGCAGCCGCTCCGCGCGGCGGCGAAAGGCATCCCTCAGCAAGGCGGCCTCAACCTTCATGATCCCATTGTCGTTGAGCTGTAGCGACGTGAGCGTCGAGTTCGACTTGAGCGCGTCGCCCAGCGCGGCGCAGCCGGCGCCGAGCGCGCAGTAGTTCAGCTCGAGCTCTCGCAGCGACGCATTTTTCGCGATACCGGCGGCGAGGTCAGCGCACGCGTCGGGGCCCAGCTTGTTCTCCGACAGGTCGAGCTGCGTCAGCGAGGTGCTCTCGCCGATGGCGCGCAGCGCGGGAGCCACGCCCGCGCTCAACTTGTTGTCGCTCATCTTGAGGACCTGGAGCGTGGTGTTGCCCCTGAGCGCTTCGAGGACGGCCGCGCCGCCCTCGTCGCCCAGCGCGCAGTCGCTGAGCTCAAGCTCCGTCAGCGACGTGCTGGCGGCGAGGCCCTTGCCCAGCGCCACGCCGCCCTCCTTGATCAGGTTAGACTGGATGTCAATCCTCTTGAGCGTCACACTGCTGGCCAGCGCCTCGCCGAGCGCGTTGGCAGCAGCCGCGTCCATCTCGTTGCTGGAGAGGTTGAGCTCAGTGAGGCCGCAGTCGCCGACGGCGGCGCAGATGGGCAGCGCGCCCGACCCCAGCTCGCAGGAGTCGAGCTGCAAGCTGGTGAGCGCCGGGTGGCCTTTCAGGCGCTGCGCCAGGCCCGCGCCAATGTGGGGCCCGCACTCGGCGCAGGAGAGGTTGAGCGTGGCCAGCGACTTGCAGTCCAGCAGCTGCGGAAGGAGGCCGCTGGCCTCGCCATTCTTCCACTCCTGCGAGGAGAGGTCGACGCTAGTGAGGCTCTTGCTGCGCCCCACTGCCGAGGCGATGGCCTTGGCGACGGCTGGGATCTCGGCAGGGCGCATCAACTCGAGGTTGCAGTTGGCCTCGAGCACCACGAGCGAGGGCGCGTCCTCGACCATCCTCGCGAGGGCGATCCAGCCCGCCTCTTGCATCGCCGAGTCGTTGAGCTTGAGCGTCTTGAGCTGCTTGTTCCCGGCGAGCGCGGCGCACAGCGCCGTGGAGCCGTCGGCCAGGATGTAGTTTGCCGACACGTCGAGGCTGGTGAGGCTCGAGTTCTTGGCGAGCAGTTTACAGAAGGTGCCGAAGTGCGTGCCGTTGTACGCCTCCCGCTCATCTGCGGCCTCGATGCCGCACAGCTTGTTGTTCGACACGTCGAGCTCCGTGATCGAGGTGGCGCCCGCGATGCCGTGGCCGAGGTACACCGCGCCTTCCGGCCCCATCTCCTCGCCGCTCGCCTTCAGGCTGTGCAGCGCCTGCGAGCAGCACATGAGCACGGAAAGCGCACCTGCGCCGCCCGCCTTGAGGTTGCTCTTCATCGACCTCACGTTGAGGTCCGAGGCCGACAGCAGCGCCGGCAGGTTGGGCGCCGCCATCTGCACGCGCTCCCATCCGTTAGGCAAATCGCTAACCGCGTTCTTCGCCTGCACCGCATCCTTCATTCGCATCAGCATGTTGGCTTCGTTGTTGTAGTGCTCGGGCGGATGCGACGTCGACTCGGCCAGCATGTCTCGCAGCACGCTCTTCGCATAGCCGGGCAGATCGAAGGCCGCCTCCGCCCCGTCGGTGAGCTCCCTGAGCTCGGACCACGTCGTCTGCGTCATCTCATGGGCCAGTTCGAGCTGCATCGACTCGCACATGTCCATGCACAGCTTGCGCCGCCGTGAGACGACCTATTAACAACATTTCGACCGCATCGCTCGTATCCGATCGCTCTGACCTCTCTCCCCTCTCGGAGACGACCTGCTCGATGGTCAGCGCGGTGAGGTTGACCGAGAGGCGCGTCTCGACAACGATGACGCCGCTCTCCACCCTCGTGCCGAGCACCTCGAGTCCCGTCATAGGGGCGAAAAGGATTTCGGACTCGTGAGGGTATTGGCTCAGCCACGAGAGCGAGGCGCCGCGATCCACCATCCCCATCTGAATCTCGAAGCAGAGACCCGCCCCGCCGCTCCCCCCGTAGTGGAGCGCCACCTCCTTGTCGAGCGTGGTCGACATGAACGCGAACTCGACGCCGCCCGCGACGTTCCACTCGTTCTTGGCCCAAAACTCGCTCGGCAGCACGCCGCCGCTCACGCCGCGGTAGACCTTTTGCGCGGTCATGATCTTGGAGAGCTTGACGCACGATGAGTTGATGATGTGCAGCGTCGTCGTGTAGTTGTTGCCCAAGCACAGCTGCTCCAGCTTCTGCACGAAAAAGGGAGCCTTCCCGCCCAGGCCGCGCAGGATCGCGTTGTATCTGCGCGCGGGGTCGGAGGAGGAGGGGGGGTGGGGAGGGGGCTGTGGGCTGGCTGAGTGGGGGGGTTGTGAGCTGGCTGGGAGGTGGAGCCGGCGCAGCGGTGGCTCACTTGATGAACATTGGCCCGGTGTACAGCCGCGCTCCCCAGAACTCCTCATCGCAGAGCGAGGTGCAGTCCTGCGTCGCAAGCTGCTCGTTGACCCGCTGCAAGTCGATCGCAAAGTCAGAGATCGGGCGGGGCTTGCGGCAAAGGCTGCGCGTGTCCTCCCTCTCGCGCAGCTTGGTGTCCTCGGGCCACGGGTGCTTGCTGCCCGGCCCAAAGTCGGTGTGCTCCGGGTCGACCACGAAGTGATACTCCGTCTTCGCCGTCGTCGTTGTCCCATAGTTGCCCGCGTTGAAGGGGAGCCCGGAATCGGCCGAGTCACAGTGCTCCCGCTTCATCGCCTCCCGCAGCTTGGGGTTGGGCGTCCCGATCAGGCCCTCCAGCCCGCCGAAGAAGGTGTCCAGCCCTCCGTACGACATGGTGAAAGACTCGCCCTCCTGCACGAACTTTGCGTGTAGCTCTGCTCCGGTGGCGCCGCCCGAGGCGATGAGGGTCGACGCGCCGTCCCAAACAGCGTCGGCGATGCGGTCGAGTAGGTGAGGACCAGCCTGGCGGAGGAGCGCGGCCACCGACTCGCGTGAGCCGAGCTTACCTAGCGCGCGCACGAAGGGTAGCGCCAGCGATGCGTCGGCCGAATCGAGCGCCAGTGATGCGTCGGCCGAGATTGGCGAGAGGAGCGCGGCGGCGATGGCGTCGTTCAGCCCGAGTGAGTTTAGCCATTGCCCCATCTGCCACCCTTGGCTCGGGTCGCCCTGTGCCGATGGGGCGGCGAGCCTGGCTTCCGCCACGATCCGAGAGATGTCGGCCGACTGCTCCGCCCGCTGGACATCATGGACCAGCTGCTTCGGCCCTCGGGCTTGCTTGCTTGCCGCAGAGCCCATCTCCGCGTCGGCCGCATCGTCCTGCCGCTTCGCTATCGCGTCGTCAAGCTCCGGATTATCTGGCTTCAGCTGCTGTTCCTGCAGCGAGACGGACTTGCCCGGCTTACTTCTGCGGAGCAAGCCCATCCCTCACGGCTCTCGTTCGAGCGCTCTTGAAGTTGAGAAGCTGTCGGGACTAAGTGTCGGGCGATTGCCGAGCAGCCGCATGAATTGACACTGTCACGTCCCGAAAAGAAGAAAAAGCTACCCGCGTGATACTCGCCCGAATTCCGGACTCACTGCGCAGCGAACTGACGTCCCTCATTTTTCGTGTATCGCGCGCCTTGCGGGGGGGGGCGCGGAAAAGAGGAACCTCTTAGCGCCATCGCCTGGTGCTGCATCCAAGCAGGTACGAGGTAGCTCAGGAAGCAGCGGCCAGCGCCGGGCGACGACGACTTACCGCCTCCCGGTCCCCCTCGGCACACCTCCGCTGCTTAAGACGACTCGAACCCGTGAAGCTTCCCCTTGCGCGGGTTACCCCGCACACAGGTCAGCCTGCCAGCCCCACGTATCCACGCAAGCGTGGTCCGCGCGCATGGCATACAGGCGTTCGCCAGACAGCGCAGAGGCTAGGCGACCGGGGAAGGACTAGCTCAAGGGCAACACAGCGTCACCAGCCGTTGTCGTCTGTTCGTTTTGGGGGTCACCCTCCCCATCATGCACGCCGCCGCGTACAGTTGAGTTTCCAGCGCAGCACACGAGCACAAGGCCCTCCAAGTACCTGCCCACCATCGCAGGCGTCGAAGAGCTGGTCAATTCGCAGGCGAACTGCATCTTCGGTCCGGACGATGGGGCACCATGGTGCGAGACGTCGAAGGACCACAAGGGCTGGGTCTACTGCTACGAGGTTTCCGAGGAACAGGACGCCAAGGCGCGCTCTGGTAACGTCAACGGCTATATGGCGTAACCAACGAATGGCAGTACCAGGGGCAGTCGATGTGCCCTGACGCACCCCTCTGGGCCATGCACCCCAAGGACGGCCCGGCATTTCGGTCGCCCTGACGTGCACCTGATGTGTGCATCCGGCTGGCTGCGTGCCTGCGCCGCTCGTCTGTCGAACTGCACAGCTGTTGACAGCTACAGCTGCATCCAGCATGTTCCAGGTCGCGTTGTCGCCTCCCACACAGTACTCGAGTATCCAACATGTGTGCACTACGTAGAGGCAGAGAGAGAGGAGTTACGTTGTACGTGTACTTGTAGTCTGCCGATAAGAATGGGTTCGAGACCTCAAGAGACGAGACATCACGACTCACTCGACACTCGAGTTTGTCTCGAGGTCTCGAGTTGTTTTATCCTTTTGGTGACCAAGAACGTCTTTGAATATTGGTGAGCAAGGGAGTGGGTGCGCCACGGAAGGTGCGACGGCATGAAACATGCAGTATTTTTCTTGTTTTGTCCTCGACCGGCCCGGCGTGTGAGTCCGGTTGAGCGAGGATGCCAACGACACGCACGCCTCGACGGCCGCGCTGCTGGTAGCGATGGAGAAACGGCCTCTGCCCTCGCTCGGCGGCGGCGGCGGCGGCTGGTCCGGCCACCGCGACTATATGGTTGATAAAAGGCGCAAGCTCGCCGAGCAGTGGTCCAACACACCTGCCGTGAGCAGCGTGCTGTCGGGTGCCGTCGTCCACGTCAACGGTCTCTCGGAGACGGCCAACGACCACCTCGTCTCGCTGGTGCGGTCGCTGGGCGGTGACTATGAGCAGAACCCGGCCTCGACGCGGCTCACTCATTTCGTCATCAACCAGCTCTCATTCGCGAGGCAAGTGGCCATCAGCTCGAAAAAGACGCTCGGCAGCTCCTTCCACATCGTCACCGAGGCGCGCGCGCGCAGACCCCGCCGCCCGACCGCCGCCCCCGCCGCGGCGCCCCACCGCCCTCACATCCGCGATGGTTTCTCCTCCACCGCCGCAGGACTGGCTCCTCGCCTGCTCGAGGGAGGGGTGCCGCCCTCGGGAGGCGAGCTACATGCCCGCAGGGATGCGAGACCCGCACCAGCCGTCGCTCGGCTTTGCCGCGCCGCCGCCGCCGGCGGACAGCTCTAGACGCGGCACCCGGGAGAGATGGGCGGAGGAGGAGGCCGCCGCAGCGGCGGAAGCAGAGGCAGCGGCGGAGGCGGTGGCAGCGGTGGAGGCGGCCGAGGCGGCCGAGGCGGTGGCTGCGGCTGCGGCAGCGGAGGAGGAGCAGGGACTAGATCCGCGTCCCGAGCGGGAGAGCGAGGGCGACCTTCTGTACGTGAGTCTGCGGTGCACTGGCGGCACCGCGGCGCTGCGGCGCGGGATGGTGGCGGCGGCGCTGGCGGCCATGCCAGCCGCGCTGGAGATGCACGCCTACGCGGACGGGGAGGCGATCTCGCTCGAGCCGGCTCGCAGGAGGCTGGTGGAGAGGGAGGGCCCCGCCCTGCGGCGCGCCCTCCGCTGCGCGCTCGGTGTGCGAGGGGCGACCCTCTCTCCTGCGGAGCCGGGCCCTCCTGCGGAGTCGGGCGCCAGCGCGGGAGCCCGCCGCCAAGCCCACTAATTATTAAGTTAATTATAATTATTAATTCACAGGAGCCCGCCGCCAAGCCCGCCACGCAGAGGCGCGCTGCGGCATCGGAGCCGCGCGCTCGGCGGCGCTCTCGCGGCAAGCATCCCTCGCCGCCTTGCGCGGCGGCTACTCGCACGCCTCCGCCGCCGGCCCCTCCTCCGACCCGGCGGGCGGCGGGGCGGACGGCGGGGCGGGCGGCGGGGAAGGCGGCGCGGAGGGCAGCGGTGTGGGCGGCGGCGGGGAGGGTGGTGGCGGGGAGGGTGGCGGCGGGGAGGGTGGCGGCGGTGTCCGTGTCCTCGCCGCCAGAGACGAGGCGCCGCTCCTCGCCGCGCGGCCGCTGAGTGCCCTCCTGCCCGCCATCTCCTCTTCCGAGGTTGAGGCTCTCTTCACGGCAGACTGCACGACCTGCGCAGAGCTACACGCCCTCTGCGGGGAGGGTGGGGGGAAGCGACCCGCGCGACCGCCGCCGGAGGCGGCGCTGCGAGCAATGATCGGCGAGCCGCGAGCCGCGGAGCTGAGCCGGTGGGCTCGCGCCGCCAGTCTTGTCGGAGGCGGCGCCTCCGGGGCGAGGTCCGGGGTGAGGGTCGCGCAAGGCTTGCCGTTGCGAGATCGCAGTTGCTGCGAGTCGTGCGCGCGGAGAGAGGCGGCGCAGGCGCTTCGCTTCTCGCCGCCCCACCCTTCCCTCTACCCCCGCTC
The DNA here is from genome assembly GCF_000372725.1 of Emiliania huxleyi CCMP1516. NCBI lineage: Eukaryota > Haptophyta > Isochrysidales > Noelaerhabdaceae > Emiliania > Emiliania huxleyi. The sequence goes on along the minus strand of NW_005201287.1, from coordinate 673,227 downwards.
CCTTCCTCCACACTCCTTCCCCCCTCTCCCGGGGCAGCGCGTCGCCTCCTGCGACACGGCAGCCCACGTGCATTTGGAGGGCAGTGCCAGCCCGTGTCTCACGCGCCCGGCGTGTCCCGCAGGCGGTCGAGGGAGTGAGCACCACACAGGGACCGTTTCCCGCGGCTCTCGACGCCCCAGGCGGCGGCGAAGCGCAGGGGCAGCCACCGCCCTCTCCGGACAAGTGGGCGTGCGAAAAGTGCACGCTGCACAACCCGATGCAGCACCTGGCGTGCAGCGCTTGCGGAGAGAAGAGGCCGCAGCAGGTCCAGTCGCCTCGCCTGCCCCCCCCCAGCCCCCCCCCCCCCAGCCGCCCTCCCCTTCCGCAGGCGCATTCGCCCCCGCCGGCTGCGCGCACCGCTCTGTGGCCCTTGCATGCGCCACCCACATCCCGCGCCTCCGCCCGCGCCCCCGGGGCGCGAGGGCGGAGGGGCGCGCGCGGAAGGGGCCGCGCCTCCCCTCGCGGCGGAGCCAGGAGCCGCACTTCGCCTCGCGGCGGCCGGACTCCTCCGACGAGGCACGGCGGCGGGAGCCGCGTCGGCGGCGCCGTGAGTGGCGTCAGCGGCGGCGGCGGCATCGACCGCGGGCCCCGCGCCACGTCTCCGGTGCCGGCTGCATGGGCAGAGGAGTACAGCGCGGCGTTTTGCGGCGAGGAGGCCGGGACGGCAGGCAGGCCGGGTTCGGTCGGGGGCGTTGCCGCCGAGAGCGAGGATGAGGCGCTGCGGCAGATGGCGCGCGCGGGCTGGCAGGCGGCGCGGCCCCTCATCTCGAGCTGGCTCGACACGGTGTGCGAGGAGGGCGCAGAGGCGGAGGGCGCGGAGGAGGGCGAGGCGAGCGGCGCGTCGCCGCTCGCGCGCTACTTCGCCGCCCTCGTGTCGGAGCGGCGGCTCGATCAGCTCGGGCTGGCGATCTCCTTCCTTGCGCGGCGAGTCGAGGCGATGCCGAGCGGGGGGCAGGGGGCAGCCACCCTCGGCAAGCTCGTGCTTCCGCTCGCAGACTTGGTGCGCGACTAGCCGAGAGGTGGTCGAGGTTTAGAGCCGCCACGAGCCGAGAGAAGGAGTGTAGGCAGGGGCATAGAGGTGACCGGCGCAGCCGTTGCTGCAGGTCGACTCGCTCGTTTCAGGGGTGTACGGTGCCGGCAGCACCTTTGGCCCGTGCGACGCGCTGAGACGTGCGGCGGCGTTGGAGGGCACGGAGAAGCTTTGGCACGTGACCGCGGATGAGAGGTTTGCGGAGGAACTTGAGCAGAGCAGACATGACAGTCATAGACATGACTCATGGACGTGAGCCCAGAGAGTCATTGTGTCGTCTCGATTTTGCAATTGCACTGTCATTGTCATCTATCTGTCTCACGCGCGGAGTGTTTTCCACAACGAGACCCAGCGCAGGCCGGCCACAGGCCACAGAGCCGCCTGTCGAGAGTGTCGCGCGTTACGAACCGGCCCATTTAGCCCCCATACCATTTTGTGTAGACCACGCGCGACGCGCGGTCCACGCCCCGAGGCCCGGAGCCTTTTTTGCTTTTTATCAGAGACAGAGTCCCGTGACCCGTCTCGACTCTCGTCCGACGTCCCGCCGTCTCCCGACGCCGAGACCCTCCGTCGAGCGTCGACCGGGTCGAGTCGTCCCGGGCGAGAACAGCCCCTTGGAGTGTGAAGGCTTCGTAGCCCTCCGGTCTACTATGAAGACCCGCAGGGCTGGAGGCGAAAAAGAAGCAAGCGAGTGCGCCGCGAAAGACCCCCCCCCCCCCCCAGTTGGACCCGACGGCCACCTCCTCGGCTACCCCTCGGCAGGGATAGATAGGCGTGCTCGCTTGCTTGGCTTGGCGGTCTTGTCCTGCGCCCCGGCCTGGGCAGCGGCCAGCACGTCGCTCACGAGCGCCGCGCGCACCGCCCAGCCCTCAGTCGCGTGCGAGTGCAAGAGCGGCTCGAGGCTCGCACCGGCGTGCAGCCTCGCCAGGAGGGTGCTGCAGAGCGCACGCAGCATCCGCGTGCCCTTCCCGGGGTAGACCTTCAGTGGCGGTGCGCCGGGGAGCAGGTCTTCCAGCTTCTCGATCGTGCACTCGTCCTCGCCGCCCGTGGCGGCGAGGGAGGTGAGCAGGGGCACCAGCAGCGCCTCCTGGGTCGGCGGCGGCTGCACCGTCGCAACGCGCTCTCGCTGCAGGAAGCGTCGCACGAGCAGCAGGGTCACGTAGGAGCCAAGGCCCTCGCCACCGCCTGCTCCGCCGCCACCGGCGTAGCCCTCAAGCTCGCGCAGCTCGCGACCCACCGCACGACGCAGCAGGCAGTGCAGCCCGGCGAGGAGCGCGCCGCCCGGCGCGAGGACCGCCGCGCGCGTGGCGTCGACCCGACGCTTGGCCTCGCACTCTGCGACATCCGCTGCCGCCTCGTCCATCCACACGTCGACTGCGACGCCCGTCGCCCTGTGCACCATGCGTAGTAGCGGCGACCCGCGGGCCCAGCGCGGCGCCTCGAAGCCGTGCTCCTCCAGGGTGGACTCGAGTGCCGCGTCGACATCGCCCTTGTTGCGCACGCGTGGCCGGCCTGTCCGCTTCGCCTTCTTGCTCTGCTTGCGGACGCGCACCGATGGGAGGTGATCGCCGCAGAGGAGCAACACCAGCAGCGGGTCGCCAAGCGGCTCGTCCCCAAGCAAGCACGGGAATGTCGCCGCGGACCTCACGCCGGCCAGGCACGCCACGAGGTCCACGTCACTAGCATCGAGCGCTAGCCCGCTCGCGACGGAGCCGACGACGGCGACAGGAGCCGTCGGCACATATGTCTTGAGGAGGGTCTTTGCGGCAGACGTTGCCAGCCGCCGATTGCCAGCCGGCGCTGAGGGATTTGGGGCGGTACGCTGACTGCTGCTTGATGCTGCGGTGGTGGCTGCCTTCTTTTTGAGGAGGAGCAGTTCCGTGCTCAATGCCGTCATGCGGGCTTTCAGCGCCTCCTTTTCGCTGCGAGGTGCGACGGCCGTTGCAGGCGCCGATGCAGTTGCGACAGCTGCATCGGCGCGAGGCCCGCCTGGCGGATCATTCGTGCTGCACACATCCGAGGCAGCGATGGAGTCGCTCATCGAAGGCAGGAGACAGAGGTATATACTTTCAGAACCTACAGTCGTTGTAGGTATATTGTTGGCAGATCAAGACACAGAGCTCACACAGAATCACAGCGGGAGGAAAGCGGCGAGTCGCAATTCCTGGGGTCCTTGTGGCGGGCCACCCTGTCCAGTCGTACTCGTGAGGGAGCGCTAGTCCGGAGCGCTGCTTTTGGGAGGTAAAACACGGCGGACCAGGAAGGTAAAACTCGGAAAGGCGAGGTGAAAATAGAACAAATTAAAGACGGAAAATAAAACGGAGACGCCAAACGATCGGTAGGAGATGGACAGGGTCCCCAACGAGCAGGATCTTGCACTAACAACAGTCAACACAGCAAAATAATTTTACAAAAGCTCCCTCTCCCGACACTGGGCACGGGACTGGCGCCACTGGCTTGACACCTAACAACATACCTACAAACCTGCTCTAGACAGGGAGCGAGAATTCTCACAGCGCGACGGGACGCACGACGACGCGTCGCTCTTCGATACCACATCAAATTTGCGTGCGACCATCGCAGCTCACAGCTCACAGCGAGCGTCTGGGGCGCAGCTCACGTGAGCACCGATGGGGATGATGCGCACGACCTTTTGGGTTGGCGCCGTGTCCTGCGGCCTCACGCTTCTGCAGAGCGGCCGACTCATTGCCAAGCACCGGCGCCACTGGCACAACCCGCAGCAACAGCGCTGTATTGTCGTCATCATCAGCAGCGTCCCCATTTTTGCTGTCAATGCATTCGTGTCGCTTCTCATCTTGCGCGGCAGCAAGACTGTCGGCCTGCATGCACCCGAGTGGCTCGACCTCGTCCTCGACGGTGCCAAGGAGTGCTACGAGGCCTTCGGTCCGGATGCCCTAGCTACCCTTCCTCCGTCCCTCGCCTTTTGTTTGTGAAAATTGCCTCTCTGCGCAGGCATCTGGTCATTTCTCGAGCTGATGCTGAGCTACACAGGTTGCGTGAGCGCTCCGAACGGCGCCGCAGTGGGCGTGCCCGACAAGCTGAAGGGCGTGGAGGTGCACCTGCCGTTTCCGCTGCCGCTCTTCTGCGGCGCCTCGCACTGGACCTTCGACAGGCGGGTCGCCGATCGTCTGCGGCGGTGGGCGATGCAGTTTGTGTACGTGAGGCCAATCCTCGCCGTCCTGACAATCACCGCGACGGGCCTCGGCGTGTACGAGAAAGTCTGGGTCTGGCTTCCCATTTCGGTCGCGCTCAATGTCTCGATGACCGTCGCTCTCTACTCCCTCCTCCTCTTCTACCACTCCTTCGAGCGGGAGCTCTCGCGGGGGAACCATTGGGGGGCCCGTCGCCTGCCCGCATCGAGCCTCCGCAGACGCGTCCGACTGTGCGAACAGGCACCAGCGCCCGCTCGCCAAGTTCCTCTGCATCAAGGGTGTCGTCATGTTCTGCTTCTGGCAGGGCATCGTTCTGCAGCTGCTCGAGGCCGCCGGCGTGGTGCGCGCGGGTCACTTCTTTGACCTGGCGGAGAGGAGCACGATGATCCAAGACGCGCTGGTCTCGCTCGAGATGTGCCTCATCTTTGCGCCGCTGCACGTCTATGCCTTCTCCGCCGACGACTACCTGGAGGAGGGTGCGCCGGCGGGTAGCCCGATGCCGTCGACGCCTGCCCAGCCCGTGGCGAAAAACAAGGATGCGTGACACACTCACACGAGCAGCTCAGCAGCGAGCACAGCAGCAGGCGTGGACGCGGCGCGGGGCCCCGGGGGCGGGTCCCGGGGCCGCCTCGATCGCGGGGACGCGGTTTCTGGTTGGTTGAGTTCTTGGATCTTGCCCCTGCGCGCCCTGTAGCACGTACTTATGCCAGCCTGTACAGGGGGGGCTTGGTGCCCCTGAGAAGGTCTCGCGTGAGGTGTGTGTCGGACGCACGTCCCGGGTCCGCGCCGCCGCCGGCGCGCGGCGCCGCGGGCGAGGCCGGAGAGAGCGAGAGGCGCGAGAAGCGGCCCGTTCGCGGTTCCCGCGGGGTTCCGCGCCGTCCCCGCAATTACGGTTTACGCGGCTTTACGACCGCGCTTGCGTGGCCGTGGGCCGGTTTTAGGTGTGGCGGTAAAACACGTACAGTGCCGAGAACCAGTGAGAAGTGAGTCACACACCTCTGGACATTTCACCTTCTCATCTCCGATCGGTCCGTTTTGCAGTTTTGTTTTGTGCCTTTGAGATCATGCAGATTGTCGCAGACCATCGCCTTTGTCTGTTTCTCATTCCATGATCCAGGTCACAGCACGACCTGCCGGGTCGCGGTACCCGCGCTCGTCGCAGCCATGTGGCCACAGTTCCGCGGCTCTCTCCTCTCCATCTCGCTGTAAGCTAAAGATATCGCTGCGCCGCTGTTGTGCAGCGATAGCTGCCGCCTCCGACATGTAGGAGGCTCTCTGAGCCGCAACCACCTCCGCCGCTGAACTTGCAGCAGTCTCCCTGGTCGCCTTCTCCGACTCGACGCGAGCCACCTCCTCCTCTGCTGCCCTTTCGGCCTCTGCGCGTGCAGCTTTGGACGCGCCAGCGGCGTACAACCGGACGGCACGGTCGAGGTCGTCAGCTGCGCGTGCAGTGCGATCTGGAAGGATGGCCGTGCAGTCGCGAGGCCGTCGCGGCGACTCGGGCACCATCTCACGCAGCGTAACGCTGGACTGTGTCACTCGGAGCCGATTCGCAAGCGCAGCGGCGCTCGCTTGTCGCCTTCTCCAGTCGTGCAAGCAGGACATCTCCCGCCCCTGCCGGTGTGCGGTGAGCTTCGCCGGCCCGACGCCGCCGCCCGGCATTCGCGATGCGGCGAGTACGAGGGCGTCCATGTGAAGTGGAGTACCGTCGTAGTGTGTTTGAGTGCCGGCGGCGATTTCTTTTGCACTCGATACCAAAAAAATCTTTTCGCCTGGACACAACGATGGTACTCTCCTGGCAAGTAGAGGCACAACGCACGCTCTCCCGAGGTCTCTTGGAGCAGAGCCCCGGCGAGACCTCGATCCTCGAAAGAGCAATGGGTCCCTCGAGAGGGTACCCTGGGTGGGCGGGGCCTCTACTCGCCAGGGTACTCTCCTAAGCTGTGAATCAGACGCACTTGCCTCGGGGGCAATCCCGCGGGTGGGCGTGCTTTCAGGTGGGCGTGCTTTCACAGCCTCAAAACACAGCCTCACGAGAGCACAACGATGGCCTCCGCAAGAGCGCTCCAGCTGATCGCGGCGTTCGCGGTGACGCCGTGTGCGGCTCTCGTCCTCCCCGGCTCTCGTCTCCTTTCGCCGTCAGCGCGTCACTCTCCCGCATGCGCTTCCGACGCTGCGCCGGTTGACGCCTCACTGCGGCAGCAGATGAAGGCGTATCTCGATCACTGCAGAGCCACGGGCCGCGAGCTGACCTCTGAGCAGAAGGCAATGATTGCCGAGATCGAGAAGGACGAGGCGCTCCTCGACCAGACCGGGTTCGTCGACTTTTCGAAGTCACCGCCTCCGCCGATCCCAACTTCTGCCACCTCTCCTGCCGCCGCGCCGCCGCCGCCGCCCGCCCCGCCGCCGCCCGCCCCGCCGCCACCCGCCCCGCCGCCACCCGCTCCGCCGACCCCCGCCCCGCCGCCTCCAATCTCCTCCGTGTCCTCGGCGGAGGCGGATGCGCAGGCCGCTGTCGCTCAGCGGCTGTGGCTGCTGCAGGTCCTGCAAAGCGCCTCTCGCCCACCCACCTCGCCCCCGACCGACCGTTGCTCCTTGTGCCCCGCAGCGTCGCGAGTGCGAGGCCGCCGAGCGCCTGCTCGCCGCGAGGGTCGCCCGCGGCGTGCCTCTGCCGCCGGAGGAGTCAGAGAGCCTCCGCGCCTCGCTCGCCTCGCTCGTGCTTGCCCTCTCGGCCTTGTGAGAGGCCGCGACGCGCAGCAGTGCTGCGCTTGCGAGGCGACCTCTCGCTGGCACGCGGGTTCTCTCGCCGGCTCTTACGCCTATCGCGTTTTCTTCCCGGCGTCGTTTTCATCTGTTTACGTACCCAACACGAAAATAAAGCGATAAGGTAGCGTGCAAAAGTAGTCTCCCTATACTCCGCTCTCGAGACTCGAGACTCTCGACACTCGAGGTCGAGAGCTCTCTCGACTCCAACTCACAGTTAGGGACGAGCCTCCACGAGCCGCGAGCGCGGCTCTCCCCCTCTCGCGCCTCTCCCTAGCCTAGCCATAGTCTTGTCTACCTGTTTGTGGCGCGAAGAGGCACACGGCAACGGACACGGCGAACAGCACTGGGAAGACCAGGAACATCGCGACGAAATCGCCCCTGCGCGCCCGCGAGAGAGAGGGCCAGTCAAATTCGTGTGTCCGTGTCCATGTGTGTGCGCGTGTGCGCGCGCGTGTGTTGTGCTGTTGGGATCATGGGAGAGGGGCGCGCGTCGCACCACAGCGCGACTTGCGTCAACACGTGAGCATGTCTGCGCCTCCAACCCCTCTTGGCTTCTCCGCACCAGTCATCGAGCCGCGACCTGCGGCTGCAGCGGGCCGGGGCGGCCACTGCCGGTGCCCCTTCCGCGTGAGCTTGCGGCTCCACCTGCTGAGTCGGCGCCACGGCGGATGGGCCCGGTGGGTTGCTCGTCCTGATCACCATGCCCTGCGGGCTCAGCCTGCCCTTGCGTGGCAACTGGTGGGCGCTCGCCGCCGCCGCTGCCCTCCGCCGCCACGTGTCCAGCTGCTTCTTGCGCCTCCAGGCTCGCTGCAGCCGCATGATGGCGAGCACAGCGAGCTGGTTGTTGGTCAGCTCTTTGATGCGCGCCTCGAGCTCCTGCCGCCGCTTCTCGTGCTTCCAACACTGACAGACGATGATGGACTCCATCGCCATGAGGGCGAGGATGAGGGTGTTGGTCACCGTGAACCACTGCAGCCGAGAGAGATTGCCCATCTCCGGGAGGTTCTCTACGAGCACGATCTGGAAGACATTGATGGCCAGGAGGAGGGTGAGGGTGATTGCAAGGCGTGAGTCAACGTTGGACGGGGCGATGCCAAACGTACACCAGCCGAGCACCACGAGCAGCGACTGCGTGACAATGTAGTTGAGGATGTGGTACGTGTTGCGCCGTTTGATGGTGAGCGAGAACGTCACCTCGCAAACCGAGTGCGCCCCGCTCTCAAGGTGGGCGCGCAGCCACGGGCCCTCGATCAACTCTCGCATCCGATACGCGGGGTTCTTCTCGTACGACCACTCGGTCGACTCGAGCTCGACAATCGGGTCGCGAGAGCGCTGTACTACGTGCGCGGTGAAGTCCATGATGTCCCACACCGGGTGCGCCGGACGCGGAGAGCGGCGCACCTGCGACGCATCGCCGCTCCAGAGGTCTGGCTTGTCGCCCTGCTTCCAGCCGCCGCCGAGCTGCATGCTCGATAGCTCGACGATCGTGGCGTCGCGGCCGTCGCCGTCGGGTGGGCCAGTGGCGAAGCACGCCTCGTCCGCGGTGACGCCCGAAGGCAATTTGAAGGTGAAATTGAGGGTGTGGTCGTCAAACGGGATGTCCGCCTGGTCGAGCACGACGAGGAACTTTGCCCGCTCGCGGTATTGCCGGTAGGCGATGCTCCGGTTGTGGTTTGGTATGGCGATAGTGGGATCCGGTCCCTGTTCCAGCCCAACGTGAGTAAAAAGCCCGAGATCCTCGATGATCTGCGGCTCCTCGTCGCCGAGCAGGGCGTCGGGCAGCACAATATCTGGCTGCCAGTACAGCGAGCAAGGATCTGTCGAGTCTGATCCGTCGGAGATGAACCCGTCGCAACGCGAGAAGATGCGTCGGTCCGTCCAGGCGAGGTAGACAAAGTACTCGACTGGGGTAGGGGGAGGCACCGTCCGCGTGGTCAGTCGGGAAGAGGAGGGAAGGGGCAGAGGAGGGAAGGGGACACCTTCCTACTGACCGTACGATGAGGAGGGAAAGGTGTGGCGGGGTGCCTTGGAAGTAGTCTGGTGCATGCACGTCGATGAGCCTCTCCAGGATGACCTGCGGGTAGACGATGGTGGGGCCCGTTGAGAGTGGGAACATGGCGTGCGGGTCGTAGACGCCGGGCTCGCTGAATTGTTCAAGGTAGCCCTTGTACGCCCCTTTGGCGCTGTAGCCTTGCCCCCACGTGAAGCCGAGCTCCACATAGTCGGCGACATCGAGCCCCGCCCACTGTGCGCCGCCAATTTCCTGTGCGTAGAAGATCTCGTGCGCTGTGTTAGGGAGGCCGATGACCCCCCCGGACAGGAGGAGCATGAGCGCGGTGGCCGCCTGGTCCCACATCACAGGCGGCCGCCGCGGTGTGGACATCACTGCACGGACCGAGTCGGCCGTCACCCAGTGGGCGCCGCACGCTTCTGCCACCGCGATCAGCCACTCTTTGAAGGCGCTAGAGAAGCTGAAGGTCAGGAGGAGGGTGTTTGCCACAGCCTCTTCCCGTTGTGCAGAGTTGCACTCTGGTGCTACGAGTTTGCCCACCTAAGGGATCAGCAACTCTCGAGGTTCGCTGTGACTGTTGTACCCGGGTAGCGACGGCAGTGTTGGCCGATTGCGAAGACCTCGCAGTCGGCCTCCAGCCCTTTGAGACAGCCTTGTGGGAGTACAGCTTCACTAATCGCGCCGTCAGGAACGGTGCGATTGATGGAGATCAATGCCGCAATCTCGGCCGAGTAGTGCCACCCCAGAATCACGCAATCGCAACTCCCAGCCGCACTGATTGGCCGCGACATCACCGCGACCAACGCTAGGAGAAGATGCCGTGACGACATCTCCGGACGCACTGCCGGGACGCCTGCCACGCACATAAAGACGACGGAAGCTTCCGGCCAGAACTCTTCCGCTCCGAAAAAAACATTTTTGCGCTAATAGTTAGTTAGGTCACGACGTGTCTGCTGTGAAGGGCCGAAGCAATGAGTAGCCTGTCGAGCATAGTTAGGTGAGGACGTGTCAACTGTGAGGTGCCGACATGTGGAGCGCCTAGATCTTCATCTGTTAGTGTGAATAGCCACAAAGCTCGCTGGCGCGGCTTGTGAGTTATGCCCGGCGAGGGCGCCTTCACGGCCCGATCCTCCATCGGTGGTGACCCTGTCGAACGGCTCAACAAGGCCAAGTCCTACAAAAATCCCTTCTCCATGATGATCGCGTCGACGCGCATGTCGAAAACAGCGGCCGAGGCGAAGCTCAAGGAGCAGAGTGCGCGCCGTGCCCCGACGCCCACCCGCGGGCCCACCCTCGCGCCCCCGCTCCCGCCACCACCACCTCGCCTGTCCGGACTCCCTCCGCCTCGAGGGCGCGCGCGAACCCCTCCCCTTGGCGGCGGCGAACCCACCCCTTGTGCGCGCGCGACGTGCAGTGGAGGCGTGGAACCAGGAGTCGCTCTTCAAGAAGCTGTCGGACGTGCCGATGCAGTTCGAGGCCGACCCGACGCAGCACACCCTCGCGACCACCAAGGAGTGGGAAAAGACCAACCCTAAGCGTGGCGGCGCAGCCTTTGCGGTGCTCGAGTACGAGAGATAACGCGGCGCCTCGCAAAATGGCGCAGTTTTCGGGGGTTGTCCGCGCGTCGTGGGGGGGGGGGGGGGGGGCTGCTGGCGCCGCCGGTTGGGAGTTCAGCGGTCCACACACTCGGCAGCACCCCGCTGGAGCGTGCCTCGGGCTCCTCTCTCTCTCGGCCACCCTACGATCGCTTCGTCGGCGTTTTGAACGGTTCCGCTTATTTCTTTTATGATGCTTGTGTGTCAGGCAGATTCACCGAAACTGAACAATTTTGGACACGCGCGCGTCCGCCGCACGGTCAGCTACGCCCCCGGTCGCGCGCTCCACGAGCGCCGTCCACCCGGATCGGCGTACGGCGATCGCGTCCGTCGAGACGCGCCGCTCTGCTTGTCTCCTCGCGCCTCCCCGCGTCTCGCAGTCGGCGAGCGTTTAGCGGGGCGGCGGTCATGCAGCAGAGCAGCTTCCCACGAGGGCGCGCGGCGGGCAGCGACTGGCGTGCAGCAACTGGCGCAGGGCACGCTACTCGGGCTTACTCGCGCGAGCACACGGCGGCCTCGCTCGGGGTCGGCGGCGGCAGCCTCGCGGCGAGACCGGCGACAGTCGTGCCGAGGGCCGCCGCAAGCACCTCCCTCGCGTCGCCGTTGTCGAAGCTGGATGTCTCGCGGTGCGTGTAAACGACCTCTCCGTTCCTCACGACGAAGGTTCCACCGAGCAGCTTTGTTTTTGCGTCAGAGACGTCGGCCGTGCTCGAGCCAAAGGAGCGCGCGTAGGACACCACGTTCTTCAGCACCCAAGGCTTGAGCAGCCACATGTTGCGCACAGAGGCGCCGCGCCCGCCGTGGATCGCCTTCTTGAAGGCCTCCTCCTCGTCCACCCAAACCTCGCCGCCCGGCCAGACGGCGTCCACAAACTCCTGCACGCCGGTGTCGAGCGAGGTGATCACCGCCAGCCGCGCGCCGGCACGCTCAAACTCTGGCCGCAGCGCGGTCAGGTCAGCCGCCAGCCGGCGGCAGTAGGGTCATCCGAGGCGGCGCACGGCGTAGACGACGGTCGGCCGATCGCCCTTCCAGAGCGTATCGGCGCGCACAGTCCTCGTCGCCGGCCAGGGCCCGCGGACCGTCGCGCCGGCGAGCGCGGCGAGAGACACGCCAGGAGTGGGCATGTGGAGAGCGAGACAGAAAGACGGACAGAAGCAGCACCCTCCTGCTGAGGACGCGGCCGGCTTCGTGGAAATTTCCTTCTGTTTATGTTTTAGGTATATTGTTGGCAAATCAAGACACAGAGCTCATCACACAGATTCTGTTTATGTAGTGCAGCGGGAACTCTTCTTTTCGAAGGTTGCAAGGGCAGATAATTCTTCTTTTCGAGACATCGGTGTGTTTGCACAATGCCGTCCCGCGTGTGTTTCGCCACGGTCGGCACGACGCAGTTCGACGCCCTGACGCTCGCTCTCGTGTCCCACGAGGTTACCGGGCTGCTCGCCAGACACGGCTACTCGTGCTTACGGCTGCAGATTGGACGCGGAGCGGAGCCCGTGCTCCCGTCCGACCCGCCGCCGCCAATCCCGATTGAGTGGTGCGCTCGGCTCAAGTCCTCGGGCGGCGCGCTCCACACACTCCCGCTGAGCGATCTCCGCGCGTCCCGCAGGTATCGCTTCAAGGACTCGCTCGAGGCCGACATGCGGTCCGCGGCGCTCCTCATCTCGCACGCGGGCGCAGGCTCAATCATGGAGGGGCTACGCTGCACCGCGCCGCTCCTCGTCGCTGTCAATGACGGTCTCAATCCATCCACCCACCCCACCCCACCACACGTACTTGCCGCCTGATCGGCCGCCCGCCCCTACCCCGCAGGCCTCATGGACAACCACCAGCAGGCCCGGCCACCCTTGGGCCTCCGCCGCACGGTAGAGAGAGGTGCGCTAGAGATGCGCCCTCCGACCGCCCTGCCCCGCCCCGCCCTCCATCTGCGCCAGGAGCTTGCGCACGAGCTCGACCGGCGAGGCCACCTCATCGCCACGACGCCGAGAGGCCTCTGCGCGGCGCTCGAGGCGCTGCCCGCGCGCGCCGCCTCGCTCGAGCCATGGCCGGAGGGCGACGCGACCGAATTTGCGCGGTACCTCGGCGCCGCCCTCGGCGTCGGGGCGGGCTGAGACACGGCGGCCCCTGCCAACTGTGTTTCATTGTGTTTTTCATATGTATATCGACACACTCGCTTAATTCCATTCACACTTTCACACGCGCGGGGGGGCGGGTCGCGCGGGGGGTCGCGCACCCAGCGAGCAGGCCCAGGCGCACGCACCACACAGTGTTTCACTGCGCGGGGGGCGGGCTGCATGGCGGCGGGCGGTGGCGCGCGGTGTGCAAAGGCATCAGGCATAGACTAAAACGAATAGCTAATCGCGTCAGAGTGAGAGTCCGTCACACAACGACGACGCTCGTGTCAGGGTATACTCGTATACAACGACGGTTCTCCGCGCGGCGCCGCGCCCGTCACCGCTCGCGGGCGCGCGCTCCCTGCGTGGGGCTCTCGCTCTCTCTCGCGCTACATGTGCATGCATGTGTAGTCTCTCTCGCGCGCTCGGCGTCGGGTGGAGCTGGGGGTGCCGATCAAGTATGCGGGGGGTAATCTTCTCGCCCAGCCGCGCGCCGGACCCGTGTGGAACGCCGGCGCTACTCCAGCCCCTGCGGCGGCCACGTCACGCGGCGCGACGGGTCGTCCACCGAGCAAGCGGAGCACTGCCAGCCCGCCGCCTCCATCGAAGCGCGCAGCGACGCCGCGTCGCGCCGCCACTGCCCGAGCGACGCGGCGCTGGCGGCGGCGAGGCCCCGCATCGCCTCCTACTCGAGGCAACCGGCCGCGCCGACCGTGAGAACCGCTCGTCCCGCACCCGCCACGACCAGCCGGCTGCGCGGCATTCGGCGCCTCGCGGCCGCCGCGCAACGAAGGCGCCGAAGCGGCGGCGGCAAGCCACGCCACCGCGAATCCGTCGATGACGTCGGCGGGCGCCGCGTGTGTGTCGTAGAGCAGCAGCAGCCTCCCGCCGCCGGACGCGCAGAGAGTCCACGGCGGGCTCTCGCCGCCGCCCTCGCGAGCCTAAGTGGGAACCCCGCCCGGGAAGGGTGAAGCCGGGCTCCCGCCCGCCGGCCTGCGACACACCTCCTCGCTCGCCGCGCGTCGCCACGCTAGCAGCGCCGCCACGTCGCCTACGCCAGTCGCCCCTGAGGGTCAGCTGAGCGCTCGCAGACTCGGTGTCCAGCGCCGCCGCGTCGCCGGGGCTCGAGACGGCGGGGCCCACGTGCAGAGTCACCTAGGCAGGGGGCTGGGAGTCCAACCCAGAAACAGCTCTGCCTAAAGGGCCTCACGGTGCACCGCCACACTAAGGTCTACGCCCTTAGCCACACCCCGTCGGCGACGCGCAGCTGCCCGGCGTCCGAAGAGAAGAGCTCACGCCACGCGCTCGCGCGAGCGGCGAGGCTGTGCCGCACACTCCAGCGCGCCGCCAGCTCCGCGTGCAGCGCCTCCGGAGAGGGGCACTCCCCCCACCCTGCGGCTGCATCGACCGACGCTGCGGCTGCAGTGCCCGGCGGCGGCGCCGCGCCTCCCTCGCCGCACGGAGCGCCGGCCCGCGGCTCGGCCCAACGCGCCACGACGCGGCGCAAGGAGACCGCCGTGACCGACGTCATCACCACGCACTGCGATGCTCTCACCGGGGCGTAGAAGCCGGCGGCGGCGCCTAGCACGAGCCGGGGGGGAGGAGCCGGGGAGGAGGGCTCAGAGAGGGGCGCTGCGGCGAGCTGCGGCGCCAAAGTGGCGCGCGGGGGAGGGCTGCGGCGGCGCCGGCGGTCAGCGCGCCGAGCTGGCCTGGAGCGGAGAGGGCGCCTCAGCGCTGGAGGGGATGAGGCGGGGGCGGTGGCGGCGGGGGCGGCGGGGGCGGCGGGGCGGAGGCTGGGGCGGCGGGGCGGAGAGTAGGAGAGGGCGGTGGCGGCGGCGGTGGCGGCGGAAGCGGCGGCGGCGGCGGCGGTGGCGGATGGGGAAAGCGCCGCGCGCCCCAAAAGCCAAGCACGTGCGTGAGGCTGAGGGCGGTCAGGGCGCCGAAGCAGTGCATCAGCATGCCCAGCGTCCCCAGCTTGGCCGTGATCTCCCCCAGGTTGTCCCCTAACAGTGATCTCCCGTGATCTCCCCCAGGTTGTCCCCTAACAGCGATCTCCCGTGATCTCCCCCAGGTTGTCCCCTAACAGTGATCTCCCGTGATCTCCCCCAGGTTGTCCCCTGACAGCAGAGGAGACCTCGAGGCCCGTCCCCCCGCCCACTCCCTCCCGCGGGGCGAGTCACCCGTCGCCAGCGTCTTTTGGAGGACGGCGCGCGAGGCGCCGATGATCAGGTAGCCTACGGCCATGTCCAGCGCCGGTGAAGGCTCGTGGCGAGGCTCGTGGCCTCTGCCTGGCGCCAGCGCGCGCGCGACCAGTCATCTTTCCGACGTTGGTGAGGATGGCGAGCCCCATCCAGGACGCCTTGGGCAGCAGGTGCGGGATGAGGAACTCGGCGCAGCCGAGCACCGAGTTCGCAAAGCAGGCGGCCGACAGCCACTTCTTCGGGTTCGCCTGAGCGGCAGGTGTGCAGAAACTCTCCGAGGAGGAGGAGAGGCTCTCGCGCGGAGATCCACGAGGTGCGGCGAAGCCTCGAGGGAGTGGATGCGGCTCGCGAGTGTGCCCGCCACGAGCGGCGGCAGCAGGTCCTTCATCAGCCAGCTCGCCGCCGACATCTCGGCGAAGAATCCTGAGAGCAGCGCGTTGGTCGAGACCATCACCGTGAACGAGTGCGCAAAGAGGCCCGCGGCAAGCCAGCCGGTGTAGCCGCCGTAGCCGGGCGCGGCCGACTCGGGATATCCGCGTGGCAGCACCATGTGCTTCGCCTCTTGCGCGCTGGAAGACAGCCACTGCACAAAGCTGCCGTGAGGGTTCGAGGCGAGCACGGGCGCACCCGACGGCCCGAGCAACCACTCAGCTCCGCCCTGCTTGAGCAGAGACTGCGGCTCCTTCTCGGGCTGGCGTGGCGGTCGGGCGACGGTGCTGCTGCGGCAGCGCCGCCGGGCGAAACGCCCGACGCAGAGGCTGCGAGTCGTGAGGCGCGAGCTCATCGTTTCGGCCCCGCGCCCCCCCCCCCCCCCCGATGTGTCCAGGCCGAAGTCCCCGGGGACCCGGAAGATTTTTATAATCCTCTACTATTATACTACGCCGCGCCACCGCCCACCCAGGGTACCATCACCGAGGACCCATTTGGTCTTCGAGGACTCGCCGGGGCTCTGCTACAAGAGACCTCGAGAGAGCGTGCGTGTGCCTCTACTCGCCAGGGCCGTTGTTTTTGTTTTTTGCAGGTCCGAGGCCCCGCAAGCGCTTCACGGTATACTCGATCGATCGACAAACAACTCGAGAACTCGAGTACCGGTATTTTTATAAGAGAGAGACACGAACCTCGCACATGACGACAGTGAGGGTGTGAGAGACAGACCCAGGGAAGGAAGAAGACCACCAGCAAGGGGCTTCACGGTAGGGTGATAAGTAAGAGACAAGAACCTCGCATACTTACGACGACAGTGAGTGCGAGTGAGGGGTGTGTGCGAGAGACAGACAGACCCAGCCAGGGAAGCAAGAAGACCAACCACCAGCAAGGGGCTTCACGGTAGGGTGATAAGAGACAAGAACCTCGCATACGACGACCCAGTGAGGGTGTGTGTGAGAGACAGACCCAGCCAGGAAAGGAAGAAGACCAACCACCAGCAAGGGGCTTTTCACGGTAAGGGAGATAAGAGACAAGAACCTCGCATACGATGACAGTGAGGGTGTGAGAGGCAGACCCAGGGAAGGTCTTCATTCACGTAGAGACGTCTCACTCAGTCTCACGTGAATTGGTCCTTGTCTCACTCTCAGCGGTCTCTCCGTCGTGTCCCGATAGATCATTACTGCCGGCTCTGTTTTCAGTCTCACTGCCGTCTCATGTCATACTGCCTTCTCATCCGTCTCAGCGTGGCAGGCTTCCGAGAGATTGCCCGAGATTGCCCGAGATTCGTGCCCGAGATTGCCCGATAGTGCCCGAGTGCCCCTAGAGTGCCCAGCGCGCCGGCCTGCTCTGGGACGGCGCGCCACCGCTCGTCGTCCAGCATGTGCCCCCGAGCGACCGCCGATCCGGGTAGCCGTCGTACTCGACCTCGACGTGCACGATCCGTCCGTCCCCGTGCTCCTCCCGCGCCATGACGGTCGCAGAGTACCACCGCTCGCTGTCGCAGAAGATCTCGAGGCGCGATCCGGTGGGCAGGACAGTGTGGCCGTCGAGTGCCGCCCTGGCATCGCGCTTTCGCTTCCGCCGCTTCGCCTTCGTCTCCTTGCTGCGCAGCAGGGTGTAGTTCGGGCCCACCTCCGCCACGCTGTCCAGCAGCTGGGCGGCACTCGCCATCTCGCCCGCGTCGTCCTCCGGCGGAAGCTCCGCGTCGCCCGCGGCCGCTTCCCGAGCGCGCTCGTCGCGCATCCGCTCGTGGTGGGCCTGCCCACGCGCCACGCCGGCGCCCGTGTGCCTCGCCGCCGCGTCCGGCGACGGCACATCGATGCTGTCCGCCCGAGCGTGACTCGCAACTCCACGATTTTGCCGTCCAGAGGTCAAAGCGGCTCAAACCCCCGCATGGTACGGGACCCCTCGATCGTCTCGCCCTCCCTCGCTGGTGTGCTCACCGCGGGGGGGGGGGGGGGGGGTCATAACAAACACGGTACAGGAACTGGTTGGGTAGTAGGCTAAGTTCTGAGCCTCGAGGCTTAACAGGTCTAAGTGTGACCGGTCACGCTGGGGTGCTTACGCGGTCTAAGATCGGCTCGAGCCTCTTATGCGGGCTAGATCATTAGGGTTGCCTCAATTTTTCTTCGCCTCTGCGGGCGACGGCGACGCGGCCGTGCGGCGGGCAGCCGTTGTGTACAGGATCGAGCCTTTCGAGGTGCACGCTGCTGAGGGATCCCAGAGCCGGTAGTGGGGTAGAGACACATACCATGACATACATAATTTTCATAAAACTAAACTATTTACATCCATATCGTGAACCTTCGGCTTCGCGGGGGAGATACTATTACTAAACCCGCGAGCCGCGTGCGGCCGACCTCTTCACAGCCCACAGAGCTCGCAACTCACAACTACTACTCTACCCTGGCTAGCTTTCTCTCGCAGACCACATACCCGTATGCACATTCTGCCTCCGAGATGGTGCGAAGCGACACGTAGGGGACAATAAAAGGCGATGATCTTGCGGAATTCCCTCCCCTCGCGGGGGAAATAGGAGACGGCTGCGCACGCGCCATGCATTCTCTGCTCGCCGCCGCTCACACGCTGACCGACGCCTCAAAGTACCTCGGGTTGAAGGACCACAGGCCGTGATTCCAGGGGGCGGGGCGGCGGTCCGCCTGCGCCACAAACTCGTCGCACCGGCGCACCAGCGAGAGCGTGCCTTCCTCGAAGCGCCGGCACGCCTCCTCGAGCCGCGGCATCGCTTCGTCGCTCGGGGCGCGCAAGAAGCTGGCGAGCGAGAAGGCGTCGAGGCCGGGCTTCCGATTGAGCAGCGGGGGCATGGGGAAGGAGGTGGCTGCCATGAGAGTCGCCTAGCGCGCGGGGTGGTGGGGGTGGTGGTGGTGGGTGGGTGGGGGGGGGGGGGGGGGGGGGCTGCGACCGGGGCGCAGCAAGAAGTGGGCCCGGGGGCGTGGGGGCGTGTCGAGGCGTGTCGCGGGCCGCCTGCGTGACGGCGGTGATCTTTGTGCCGCACCGCTCGCCGACCGGCCACGCAAAGGAGCAGAAGCGCACATCCTGCGCGTAGACGGCGACGCCGCCGTAGTGCTCGTGGTGCGCGGTGACCTCGAACACACACCGCGTGACAGCGTCGATGGCGAAGGCGCGCAACTCCGCCTGCCCGAACCCGCGCAGCGCGGGCAGCAGCGGCGCGGTGTGCACGAGCTCGCCGACGAGCGCCTCGAGCCAGCAGCGCAGCTCGGCGTCGGCTGCCGCCTCCTCGGGCGTGGGGAACCAGAGGTCGAAGTAGTCGGCGACCATCCGGTGCATCACGCGCCAGTACGCCTCGGCCTGCTCGTAGTACGGCAGCCGCAGCCCCAGCTCGCCCTCCCGCCGCGCGCAGTACTCTGGCACGTCGAAGAGGAGGCGCAGCAGCTCGGCGTCGCCCAGCTCGCCTGCCGAGGGCGAAGGGCGAGGTCGGGCGAGACTCCGGCGCTGCTGCGCGCGGCGGCGGCGGGTTCGCGATCTCTCCGCCCCTCGGCCAACACATCCCGGCTACACCCCCCGCCTCGCAGCTCTGCGCCGTCCACCATCACCTCGGGCACCGCCTGCCACGCGGCGCGCAACCCCTCGTCCGAGAAGGCAAAATTGCGCGCGCCGAGCGAGCCCTGCGCGATCAGCAAGTGGCGCGCGATGTGGTTCACCTACTCTCGATCAGCGCGGTGGCTTCGGCGCCCCTCCTCCGTCAGTGCGCGGCGCCCTCGCCGCTGGCGGACTTGGATGGTGCCAAAATAGTAGGGCGTCAGGAAGCGGCGGACCGGGTGGTCTGCGCCGAGCTGCTCGCGGCACGCCACCACCATCCCGTTCGCCCACTGCAAATGGACGCCGTACAAGTGGTCCACGATCGTCACCTACTTCACAGCGGGAGGTGTGAAGAGACCCGCGGGCGATCCGTGCAGTGTGCTCCAAACGGTCGTCGCCAGAGTGAAGAGCGAGCAGCGGAAGCAGAACTTTACGTACTCCCACCCCTCGCAGCCAGGGAGGTACTCCACCTCGACAAGGCCGCCGCGGCCGCCCTCACTCTTCTCGAGCCGCACGATCCGAACCGGCCGGAACTGCTCGTCGAGGTGCACGTCACCGCCGTACCGCTCGAAGCCCTCGGCGACGTCGAAGCTGGCCAGCGCGTTCGTCTTGACGACGTAGCCGCGTTCGGTCCGCTCGAGGCGGTGCGGGCCGAGGCCGTGCAGACACATCCGCGTGAGGGCCTCGTCCGAGGTGCGGTCCGCCTGGTCACACCTCCGCCAGTGAGGTGGCAGCCGCTCACACAGCGCGTCGTCCGCCTCCGAGGGCAGAGGCGAGGACCCACTCGTCGGGAAAGGTCGGGTACGAGTCGCCGAGCACCGCCATCGCAAAGTCGACCGCGCTCTCGCCCTCGCCGAATCGAATCGCGTCGCCGTACCTGCGCAGGTAGCCTCCCGGCGCGAGCGAGGTGTCTGGCATCTGGCGCATCAGAGAAAGCGTCGCCTCGACCATCGCCGTGCCGAGGCCCTTCCACACGCCGAGCCGCAGCGCGCGCAGGTTGACGTACTCGGCGTCGGACAGCAGCGGCAGCGCGACGACCCGGCCGCGCGAGGCTGGGATGGAGTAGTCCACGTTGCACTTGTCGAGCACGCGGCGGGGCTGCAGCTGGTACCTCTCGCCCAGCAGCACGCTCACGCTCGTGCGGCTCGAGTTCATCGCCTCGAAGCGCGGCTGCGGCCAGAGCGAGCGCTCAAAGTTGAAGTACTTGATGGCAAGGACCGGGATCTTCTCGGCCCAGTCGTGCAGCGGCATGAAGTGGGAGATGTACAGGTACGCAAAGCAGAGAGCGGGCAACGCGAAGAGGCCGGCCGCCGCCAGCAGCGGTATGGCGACGAGGTAGAGGACGAAGCCGCCCAGCGCGCTCAGCGGCAGGGCCCAGCAGATGAAGGCCCACTCGCAGAAGAAGCGCGAGGGCGGCGCAGCAGCGCTCGAGCTCCCACCGCTCGCTTGCGAGGCGGACTTTGCCCTGCTCTGCTCGCTGCGCCGCTTTTCGGCTGCGATGTACTCTGCGCGTGGACGTGGGACGGTCGGGATCTTTACGACCACAGCGCCGTCTTTGGATGAGGCGGCCATTGGACCGC
Organism: Emiliania huxleyi CCMP1516; assembly: GCF_000372725.1. NCBI lineage: Eukaryota > Haptophyta > Isochrysidales > Noelaerhabdaceae > Emiliania > Emiliania huxleyi. The sequence continues at coordinate 652,730 of NW_005201287.1, read as the reverse complement.
TGCTCCCTTGGCCACAGCCGATTGCGAAAAGAATTCTTGCGACAGCCTCTCTCACATTGCGAAAAGAATCAAAATCCCGCCCTGGCCCGCTGAGAAGGTCGGTCCATTCTCGCGAGGCGGGTTGGGCGTCCGGATTGTCTGTTGCGACCCTGCTGACGGCCCGCCATTGACATTGGTGGTGGGTGGGTGTGAGGTGGGGTGTGGGTGGGGGCGGTGGGGGTCGGAGGGCTTTTTTTTCGCAGCTCGCGGCGAATTCCTAGGCGAAGTCGCGCCGATGCTTCGCCATAAAAAGAAAACGCGCCTTCGGGCCCTCCCTTCAGCTGGCTGGAATTTCCTTAGTCGCCGGCCGCGGCACACCTTGCTTGGTCTGTATGGCCCTTCCGATCCTCGCCGCTGCCGCGGCGCTCCCTGCTGGTTACGCATGCAACTGCGGCTGGACCGCAACCTACGCCTGCCCGTCTGCCGACATGCCGGGCACGTCGGGCCGATATGCGTGGGACGACGGCTCCCAGTGCTACACGTACTGCTGCCTCACGCCGTCTCCCAGCCCACCGCCGCCGCCGGCACCGTCGAGGCCTCCCTTCCCGCCTTGGCTCCCGTACCAGTGCAGCTGCGATTGGACCGCGGAGCACGCGTGCCCCGGCTGGGACAGCCCAGGGTCGAGCTGGCTCAAGCCGTGGGCGGACGACGACGGCACAAAGTGCTTCGAGTACTGCTGCTCGACGATGCCGGCGCCTCCACCATCGCCGCCTCCGCCTCCGCCGCCGCCGCCGGCACCACCGTACGAATGCTGGTGCGGGTGGACCGACTGGTGGGCGTGCCCCGGCGCACCCAACGGCGGCAACTTTGGGTGGTACGCAACCGACGACGGCTCGGCCTGCCATGACTACTGCTGCGGGGCGTCGTCGCCTCCGTCGCCGCCGCCACTGCCGCCCTCGCCGCCATCGGAGCCGAGTCCGCCGCCCGCTCCGCCCTCTTTACCCTCGCCGCCCGCCCCCCCGTGCGTCGACGACGACGACTACGTGGGCGAGGTGCTCGGCGACGCGAGCAAGACGTGCGCCGACGTCAAGTCCCTCTACTTCCAATCGCCGTTCGAGGCTGTCTTCCCCTCGACCACCTTTGAGCTCTGCCCGGCGGCGTGCGACAAACGGCCCGACGTGTGCTGCAGCACCTGCGGCTGCGACCTCTCCTTGCCGCGGCCGCCGCCGCCGCCCCCCGGCTTCTACTGCTCCTCCGGTCAGCCGGGCCCGGCCGAGGACCGGCAGCTGCAGGAGCTGCTTGGGACGGACGACATCGAGTGCAGCGACCTGGAGCTGGCCAGCGGAGTCACCCTCGAGATCGACGTCTGCGGCCTCGTCTGCGACTTTGTGCCCGAGATGTGCTGCAACGCCTGCCTATGCCCCTCGCTCGCCTCTCCGCCGCTGCCGCCCCCGCCGCCCACCTCGCCGCTGCCACCTCCGCCGCCGCCCGCGGCCCCGGACGATGCGCCGCGGCCTCCTCCAGCGCCTCCAGCGCCGCCGGCCCCGCCGGCTCCCCCTCCCGCGCCGCTCGAGTGCGTCGACCAGGAGGAGATCCTCAAGCGGCTGCTCGGCACCGACGAGGTGAGCTGCGGCTTCGCAAAGACCTTCAGCCTGTGCCCGAAGATCTGCGCCGAGGCGGTCGAGGCGTGCCCCGCGACCTGCGACTGCTGCGACGACCTGCGCGCCTCCCCGCGCCTGCCGCCGAGGCCCCCCTTCCCTCCTCCCGCGGCGACCTGCGTGGACCACCCCGAGCTGCTCGCCGAGTACGGCGCCGCCGCCGGCCTCGAGGACTGCGGGGCGGTCGCGGGCGAAGGAGTTTGCGGGACCATCTGCAGGCTCTTCCCGACGGTGCGCCTCGCCCGACGGCCCCGCCTCGTGCCCCTCCTCGGCCGTCGCGCCCGCCTAGTCGCACACACACCACCAACCCCCCGCCCCGCCCGCCCATCAGGCCTGCTGCAAGACGTGCTCGTGCGAGCTTCCCTGGCTGCAGCCCGGCCCTCCGCCGGCGCCGCCCGCCCTCCCTCCGTCGCCGTCGTGGCCCCCGGGCACGGTGGCCGCGCTGAGCCCACCCAGCGCCCCCTGCGAGGACGACGACGAGGCGCTCCGCGCCGAGCTTCGCGGGATGGTGCCGCCGCTGCCCGGGCTCGACTTGAGCGAGGACATCAACGGGCTGGACTGCGCGACGCTCCCGTTCGCGGATGAGCAGTGCAGTTTGTTCGCGTGCCCAAAGGGCCTCTGCTGTGCCTCGTGCGGCTGCAACGATGCTCCGCCCTCGCCGCCCGCGCTGCCTGGCGGCTGCCTCGGCGACAACGAGTTTCTGCTCGGGAAGATTGCGAAACAGCTGCAAAACGTCCAGCTGCCCGGCCAGCCTGCGGTCCCCCCCTTGCCGCCCGGGCCGCCGGTGACCTGCAGCTACATCAAGAGCACCGACAATTGCGCCGCGTTCTGCGAGTACGCCGACTTTGTCTGCTGCGAGACGTGTAACTGCACCCTCGCGGCGGACCGTGGTGGCGGTGACTTTGTCGGGGACAGCATCCTCGGGCAGGAGGCCGGAGACGAGGATGAGTTCCCGCTGTGGATCATCCTCCTCATCGTGGGCCTCGTCTTCCTCGTCCTGCTCTGCTGGGCCTTTGCCCTGATGGGCGGCTCGTCCGGCGTGACCCGCTGGCTGAGGACGCACTTTTGGTACGGCGCGGAGCCTCCTCCGCCGGAGCTCGCCTTTGCGCAGGGCACCGTCGAGGAGCGGCCCGAGGGGTTCAAGGCCGACGGAAACGCCGACGGAAACGCGACCCCCCGCATCCAAGACCTCCGAGCGTCCATCGCCTCCATCGGCCGCGCCTCGCGCGCCTCTGCGACGAGCGGGCGGCGTGTGAGCCTCGCCGAGCAGCGCGTGAGCCTCGTCGAGCCATGAGCGCGTCCAGTAGGAGCCAGCTTCGGGCGAACGGCCACCTCGGTGGATTGCCCCGCCGGCCGCGCAGAGAGTTTATAGGCCCCACCGTGCCGGTTCCGGTGCGCAGAGTACGCGCTGCTTGCCTCCAGCGGAGACACCATTCACGGAGCCCGCGTGCAGAGCGGGCTCCCAATGGCTCCATGTGCATCATTGGGCGTGGCATGAAGGGTTGTCGTCATCCCCAGTACCGCGGCAGCCAGCGAGAGAGACGGCCCACGCCCCACGCGCGGCGTGTCGGAGACGCCGCGAGAGCGAGAGAGATGCAGATGGCTACGTATTGGGCGAGAGGCAGTGAGAGCTGCGAGAGGATGTGAACGTGTACAATACTGTTCCGCGCGGCAATTCGAGTGTCCTTATTTTGAACAGCTCGTACGTAAATGCTGATAGCTCGTCACTCACAAGTCGCAAAAACATGCGCACAGCACACACACACACAGTGGAAGCTGGAACACACGCGTGTGATCGCTGTGCTGTCTCTTCGATGCCCATCGCTGCTCTTCTCCTGCCCCCCCGTCCCGCTCTCCTCCTTCCCCTTCACCTCGCCTCCTTCGAGCCAAACCGAAAGACGATGGCGAGGTGCCTGCCCGACGCCTGCAGCCGCCGCCGCGCGACCGCCGTCCTCTCACCCTGCCGGCCGGCGGCGCGGGGCTGCAACAACAGCAGGGAGCGGTGCGAGAGCGCGAGGGGCGCAAACTCCGGCGACGGCGATACGAGCGAAGCGACCTCTCCCAGCGATAGGATCGCCACCGTCTCAGAGGTGCCGCCGAGCCGCAGCGCCGCCGCCTGCTGCCCCGCCTCGCAGGCGTGCACCTCAAAGGAGTCGGGCGGCGGCAAGTTGCAGGAGGCGCAGACGCGGCGCGCCACGTCGGAAGCCCACGCTGGAAGCGGCGCCGACGGAGACGGCCGCAGGAGCCGCTGTGTCGGCAGCACCTCCCAGCCCGCCTCCCTCACCACTTCGTGTTGCAGGAGCGGCGCCGCGTCTTCTGGAAGCCAGCCGACGGCGACAGCGCTCCCCGCAGGCTCGCCGCACGCGCTCGGGAGAGGCTCGAAGCCTGGCTCGTCGTTGAGCACTCGCGACGCCTCTGCCAGCGCCGCCTCGGTCTCGCACGCCTCTCCAAGCCGCCGACGCGCCGCCTGGAGAGCCGCGTCAAACTCGAGGGGCGTGATGTCGGCAACCTCGGGCGGCTCTGCAGCGGGGCAGGGAACTCGTGGCGACTCGGCGTGGCGTGAGCCGGTGACAAGAGGAAGCAGCAAGAGCCAAGACGGGGAGCGCGCCATTGGGGAGCCAAGGAAAAAACCGGCCGCGCTATTCTCGGGTTCAGTATGTTGGCAGCGCCAACATACTGAAACAAGCCCAGTCTACCTACCTTCCTGGGAGCTCCAACGGGTGATGAAAGCCCCCATTCGCTAAACACACACACACACACACACAAAATGAAAACTGGCGGGTCCAGCCCGAACCCAGTGGTCACTCTCACCCAAAAGGGTCGACTCTGAAAAGAAGAAAGTGCGGGTCGGCGCACGCTCGGAAGAGCCAATGAATATTCTCGTTGCGCCGCCGACCTGTGTGCTCGGTGAAGCTCTCGGAGACCTTGTTCAGAGCATCGACATCGAGACGCGTCCAGCTCGTGCGTCTATACTCGAGACGCGTCCTAGCTCGTGCGTCTATACTCGAGACGCGTCCAGCTCGTGCGTCTGTCAATGGGCCTCGAGGCCTGCCAGTCCGCTGTCTTCAGGGCCTGCCAGTTCTACCACTCGGCAGCGGGACGGCTCGTCGCCAAGCGGCCAGCGGCGTCTCTCGTGGCTTCTCTCGTCGTCACCCTGTTCCTCACAGCGTGCATGCTGCTTGGCTCCTGGGAGGCACGGCTCGAGTACCGCGACACGCTTAGTCGGAGTGAAGCGTTCAAGCTGTTTGATGCGACCCTCGACATGTTTGGCGGGTCGCCGCGAACCAACGAGTACAAAATGAGCTCCTCCGACGGATCGAACGTCCTCACCAAGCAGGCCATCCTGAAGGCACTGGAGGTTGACGAAGCGGTTCTCGGCCTGACCTACAAGGGCACCCGTTTCGAGGATGTATGCCTTCGCCCATACCTCGGCGGCGCATGCACAGTCGACTCGGCCATGTACCGTCTCGGTCTGGGCCGCGAAGAGGTCGAAGCGCTCAGCCAAGAAGAGCTGGACAGCAAGTTGCTGGCGGAGTACAACTCGAACGCGGGCGGGCTCGGCTCCCTCCTCGGCGGGCTGACCCTCACCGACGGCAAGCTCTCAGCCACCTCCCTCCGCTTCCGCTACCTTGGAGAGCCGAGCGGCCAGGGGCGCCCGTCCTTCGTTGAATTCGTGACGGGGACGTCGAACGACGCGCTAGCCAGCGCTACCCTCGAGTGGGAGTCGGCCTTCCTCGCGCTGGTGTGCGCCAGGCCTCTGATGTCGAGCGGGACTCGCTGTCGCTGGGCGAGGGGCTGTCCGTCACCGGGACGGCGCAACGCTTCATCCAGGACGAGATCGCCGCGAATGCCACGACGTCGACCAAGTGGATGGTGGTCTCCATCAACCTGATTCTGGTGCTGATGTGGCTCGCCCTCGGCGGCCGGCCGCTGCGCAACTCGCGCCTGACGCTGGGAACGGGCGCGGTGGCGGTCATCCTCCTCTCCGTCGGCGCAGGGCTCGGCTTCTCTTCGCTCGTCGGCGTCCCGCTCACCGAAATCTCGCTGCTCATGGTGTTTGTCATCGTCGGCGTCGGCGTCGACGACGTCATTGTCGTCGTCGACTTCCTTCAGCGGCAGCCGCCGCACCTGAGCATCGTCGAGCGCATCAGCGGGGCGCTCGGCGGCGCGGGGCCAGCCATTCAGCTGACTTCGCTAACCAATCTCATCGCTTTCCTCATCGCGGCCACGGTGGACTTCCCAGGCGTCTCCTACTTCTGCCTTTCCGCCGGCTTCACCCTCTTTGCCCTCTTCCTGCTCACCACTACCCTCTTCACCGCGCTCCTCACCTTTGATGAGCGCCGCCGCGGGGCCATGCGCCTTGACTGCCTCTGCTGCATCGGGTTTGGCGCTGGCGACAGCGAGACGGGCGACGCAGAACCGTCGTCTCCTTCCCACAAGGAGGATGACAAGCGGGCGCACAGCGGACTCCGCGCCGCCGTTTCGTCGGCGGCGCGGGCGTATGATTGCTTCGTCGCGTCGAAGCCGGTCGCACTCGTCGTGATCCTCGCCTTCACTTCGCTTATACCGCTCGGCTTTGGGTTTGCGATCGGGAACATCCCGCTCGGCGCTGAGCTTGCATCCTACTTCCCCGACGGGAGCCCGTACGTGGCATACACCGCGGACACGCAGGAGAACTTTGTCGCCCTCGACACGCCCGGTTACCTCGTCCTCCAGGACGTCAAGTGGGAGGACGCCAGCGCGCAGACAGCGGTCGACAGCCTCCTCGCGGCGCTGGAGTCGGACGACTTTGTCATCGCGCCGTACAGCACCAACAACTGGCTCGCCGCATACCGCGCGGTTGCCGCCGACAGAGGGGCGACGGCCTCCGCCGCCCCGCCGCTCCGCCAGAGCGGGGACGGCTTCCTTGCCGACGTGGCCGCCTTCCTCAAGGAGACGGACCCACAGTGCGTGGATCGCCAGCTGGGAGGGGAGTGCTTGCGCGAGATCATCCCCGCGAGGTACTCCAAGGAGGTGGTCTGGGCTGGCGAGGCCGGGGCGTCGCCGATTACCGCGACGCGCTTCTCGTGCACACTGGCGGTGCCCGACGAGGTCAAGGGCCGCGTCGAGCTCATGAACGAGCACAGGGCGACTGCAGACGCCAACCGCGGCTCCATCGACGCGGTCGTATGGTCGTACTTTATGCTCTTCTCGGACCGCGACCGGGTGAGGTCCACAGTGGCGTCGAGAGAATAGGGAGGAGAAATGACAACCCGCTTGCCCCCCCTCTGCGCCTCAGATCGTGGTGCGGCTCGTCCTCGAGACCCTCGCCTTTGCAGCAGCGGCTGTGCTTGGCACCCTCGTCTTCTTCCTTCACCCCCTTTCCGTCGCGGTCATTGCCCTCGCCATCGCAAGCATCGACGGCGGTATCTTTCTGCTCATGTACCTCTGGGCGGTGCCCCTGGACGCGGTAGCGTTCATCTGCCTCGCCATGTCCATCGGCCTGTCGGTCGATTACGTGGTGCACGTGGCGCACGCCTTTGAGCACGAGGAGGGGACGCCGGAGCAGCGCATCAAGGCCGCGCTCCATGGAGCGACTCACGCGTGTGCGAAGGGAGCACCCTCCAGGACCCGAATCACCCACCCACGCTGTGCGCTATAGGCATCGGCTGGTCGGTGCTCAAGGGCGGTGGGTCCACCTTCCTTGGCGTGGTCGCCCTCGCGGGTGCGGATTCCGAAATCTTCCGCACGTTCTTCAAGATGCTCTTCTCGACGGTGCGCGCCCCATTCGATTCAAGTCGGGCTCCGACCCTCGCATACCCTTACGAACCCCCTTACTGTCGATGAGAGTAGGTCCTCCTCGGTCTGCTGGCTGGCCTCGTCCTCTTCCCCGCCTGCGTGATCTTCGTCGGGAAGTGGATCACGCCAAAGTTGCTGGAGAAGACACCGGCCGGTGTGGCGCAAGCGGACGCCGTCGCGAAGCCGGCGGCGGCGGCAGAGCCGCCCGCCCTTCAAGCCCAACTTGAACGGTACTAGCCGAGCGCGGAGAGCGCCGGAGAGAAGAGTAGAGATGTCAGATGACCGGCGGCGCGGCGGAAGGGCGGATCGTGTACGTTGCGGCTGTGTGTGCGCGGTGGTCGGGGGGTCCACTATACGGTTGATAGCAGTGTATCTTCATTGTAGCATGTACGAATCCAACACGGTCTCGTCGCGGGGGGGGGGGGGGGGGTAACCGGGGGGGGGGGGGTTGGGGGGGTCCCCGGTCCCCCCCCGGGTTTAACACCCCACCGTCAAAAAGGGGCCCAGAGGATGGGTAACCCTTTGGCCCCCGCGAGCCTCCAGACTCGACACTGGACCTCGACACCACGACATCAGGGCTCAGGGGCCGAGGTCACGGTCCCGCTTCGTTTCCCCCTACCGCGCTTCCCACCCTCACCCCACAAGTGTTCTCATTACTTTTTCTTGCCCTTCCCACCCTTACCCGCCTTTCGCTTCTCAAGCAGGCGCCTCTCCGTCTTGCCTCGGAAGACTGCCTGAATCCTCGCCGCTCCATCGTGCAGCGCCCGCTCCTGCGCCTGCTGCCGCGCGAGCTCCTCCGCCACCCTCCTCTCCGCCTCCAGCTCCGCCTCCCTCTCAGCCGCGAGTCGCGCAAAATGTGCCTCGAGTTCGGCGAGCTGCGCCGTCTCCTCGGCATAGATCGCCTTGAGCGCCTTGAGCTCCTCGTACCGCTCGCCCACCTCAGCGTCGTACTTTGCGATCCACTGCTCCACCTCGCCCTCGCACCTCGCCTTCTTCTTGCGCAGCGCCTCCTCCGACTCACGGTGCTCCTTCCGCCTCGACCCCAGCTCCCCCTTGAGCCCAGCGAGCTCCGCTCGCAGAGCTGCCTCGCGCTCCGCGCCCGTGGCGTGGTCCGCCTGCTCCTGCGCCTTGCCCTCCGCCTCGATCGCCTTCACCTCGTCCGCCGCTGTGTTGGTGATGGTGTCGAGCGTGGCGCGCAGCTTGCGCAACACCGCGTCCCGCGAGGAGACGTCAGCCTCGCGGCTGGCCCGCTCGGCGCGCAACTCCTTCTGTAGCTGCTTAACCTGCTGACCTGCCTTCTCGTCGCGCGCCTTCACCTCCTCGAACGTCTCCCTCCCCTCCTTATCCTCCTCCACCGTCGTGGAGAGCCGCGCACCCGCCTGCTCCTGCAGCGCGTGCAGGGCCGAGAGGAAGCGCGACATCGTCTCGCTCACGATAGCCTCGCCGCCCCCTGCCTCCGTGGCGCGGGCCGCCTGTAGCTGCGTCACGATTCCGGGCGCCTCGCGCAGCAAGCGACACACCACGCGGGTGGAATGCCTCAGCTCATCGTCCGCCGTCTCGAGATCCGGAAGGGTGCCGCCCAAGCAACCCTCTGGCGTCGCCGTCACGGCCACATACTGCCGCTCAAGCGCAACGTGCTCGTCGAGCAGCTGCGTCACGTCAACTCCAAGCGAGTCGCGCATTGATTCCTGCGTGCGGGAGGAGGGGGTGATCCCGGCTAGCGCAGCTGTCTGATGGCGTTCCAGTGCAAAAGAGGGAGACACGCGCCGAGTGGGGAAGACGACACTGCGGGACGCGAGATAGGAGGTCCAACTTTGACAGCGCATCGCTCAGCACCGCCATCACGCGCTGCGCCTCGACGTTGGTGAGCCGTGGCGGGACGGCTGCCATGTTGCCCCGATGTAACGCCTTGAAATAAAAGAAAGGTGAAAACATTAGCAATCTTACGAAAGAAGTCCTCCCGTCCCTCCCTTGGGGTGTGTGTTTTCTTCTTTCTTTCTTTCTTTCTTTCTTTCTTTCTTTCGACAGAAGCACACAACACACAACACACAACAACACCACACACTCACACACATACACACACACACACACACACACACACACACACACACACACACACACACACACACACACACACACACACACACACACACACACACATACTCACACACACACGCACACACACACACACACACACACCCATCGAAAAAGAAAGAAAGAAGAACATCAAACGCGGGATGGGAGGAGGACAAGGTCCCCACCTGCACGAGCAGAAAGAAAGAAAGAAAACACACAACCCAAGGGAGGGATGGGAGAACGGCACGCCGCCGTACGCGTGATTTCTTTTTTGAGAAGCCCGTCGTAAGGGCCGCCGCTTTTGCGCTCTCATCGCAGTAGCCTGCCCGCGCGCGGTACTAGATGGCGTCCGTCGTCCCCATTCCGGCGGTAGCGCCGGAGGGTTCTTTCGATCCCGACGACCCGCTGGTAGCGCTTCCCTACATTGGCAAAACTTTCCGGACCGTGCTCGACCTCACCAAGGGCAGCGTGCGGACCAATCTGAGTCAACTCCTCGTGCAGCAGCTTACGACGAACGTTCGCCTCCTGCCGACGGATCCCACGGACAAGGCCTTCAACGCGCTCGTCAAGTTCGTCATGAAGTACGATAAGCTCGAGAAGCACGCGCGGGAGATTGTCAAGAAGGGCAAGGTCGTCAAGCACAACCTGAGCAAGCAGGCGGCGGAGGCGCTCAAGAAGAAGCTGGAGGCCCTGGGCGGCAAGGCGGAGATCGGCGGTGGCATCGCTATCGATAGGAAGGGCCCAATCAACACAGGGTACGTGCTCAAGGTCAAGGGCAGTGACGTGGTGGAGCCGGACGACTTCATTGAGAAGCTCTCGTTCCAGATGAAAAACGTGATGGGCAACTCCGCGATCAACCGCGAGGACATTCTCGATCCAGAGAAGTGGATCACCTCCGCGGCGGGTGACGGCCCTGCCACGCTGCCCAGCTTTGTGCTCGAGGCCACCCTCGGTGTGAGGATCACTCTCAAAAGCGGCGTCAAGCTGGTGCTCGACAGCCCCAACTTTCTCTTCCCGGACCTGACAGCGAAGTGGAACGAGACGCCAATCGAGGTCTCCAACATGCGCGCGAGGTTTGCCATCGACTTCACGAAGGTTGACAGCTCTAACCTGGCCAACAGCGAGTTTGAGATGACGTTCGACATCCTCGAGGAGCCCCACCCTCCGACTGTCGCCTGGGCTCTCTCCCTGAGCGCCTTCTTCATCAATCTGCCGGTCCCGTCCTTCCTCACCAACGAGCTGCCGCAGGAACTCGTCGCCAACTTGCTCACCGAGGTGACTCCTGTGTCGGCAACCTTCACGGAGGGGCGCTTCCATTGGACCGACAAGCCAAAGGTCAAGCCCGTCCCGATCTGCTGCAACCTGCTCCCGATCTGCTGCAACCGACTCCCGTGCCTCTGCTTCGACTTGACCACCATGTGCGCCGGCTGCTGCATCGGCTGGCGCCTCGACTTTTGGCGGCAGTGCTTCGAAGGGGAGGCGCCGTGCTGCGGCGCTTGCCGCGCTGGCCTCTGCTGCTGCGACGGCGGCATCCTTGCCTGCTGCTGCAAGCCGAGCAAGGGCGACGAGAAGGAGAGCGGGACCGTCACCGTTACCTCCAAGGCGTCGGACCCGGTTTGAGCGACTTTGCGGGCCGTGCATCGCCCGGCTTCCGGCGTCGTCCGTGCGCCGCCGCGACTTCGAGGTCACGGAAGAGATTACCAGTAGATCTCCCTGACTGCACGCGCTCAAAAGAGCGCCCTGCTGAGAACACCGCCGACCCCCCCGCGGGCCGCGGGAGTGTGAGCCGTGGCATGGGAGCAGGCGCAGAGATACGAGATACACATGTTGCATGCACAGTCGCTGCGAGAGAGAGTCTCACGGCAATGCTCACACAGTGTGTCCTCCGTTCGGATAGTGTCCCGTCTTTTATTTATGGACATGGATTATGGTTATGCTTATGCGATGGGCTTATGCTGCTTCCACGTTCCAGCACCGCGCCCCCCCGGGCGCGCTCTCCGCTCCGTCTCTCTGGCTGCATGGCTCTCTCCCGCATCGATCCGGTCCCGCAGCGCTCTCCGGGTGGACCGGGGCGCGCGGGCGGGAGCTCTCGCCCCGCGCTCCCGCGCGTCCAGGCACCAGGGTGCACCGAGAAAATATACGTCTCCTGCAATTATGATTTATGTTCTAAACTCGCATCATCCCCGACCGAAGTGTAGCACAGACCAAACCCCTCTCTGCTCCGCTCCTCACACGCCACCACAGCTATGAAGACTCTGTGCGCCCCTCTTCCATCGCTGGGCACCCGGCGCGGCAACCGATCCCCGCGCAGGTTCCGCCATAGGATCGAAACGAGCGGCCCGACGCCGCAAGCCTCATTCGCGACGTCCCTCACAGCTCCTCCTTCGCCTCACCCTCCGCGCTCTCGCCGGCCGCCGGCTCGCTCTCGCCTGCCGCGGCATCACCCTCGCCCTCGCCCGCGCCGGCCGCGCCGGCGGCGTCTGAGTCTGCGGCGGTGCTGTTGGCGGCGGTGCCGTTGGCGGCGGTCGCGTTGGCCGCCTTTTTCACCTTCGGCGGCTTCGGCTTCGGCTTCTTGATCAGCCTCCGCACCTCGCGCTCGATCGGCTCGAGCTTGGCGGACACGTCGCTCGAGAGGAAGGCGGGCGGCTCGTGCGGCTGCAGCGCGGCCTGCTTCTCCTCCTGCTCGGCGAGCCAGGTCGTGAAGTTGGCGCACATGCCCGCCACCTTCTCGCGCTCCGCCTCGGTCACCTCGGGCCGCTCCGTCGCCCAGGTCTGCAGGATGTTGGTGGTCCAATTGACCGCCTCGTGCGCCTGACCGAGCGCACACACGCGGCACGCGGTCGTGGGAGGGGGCGGGAGGCGGCGCGCCCCGCGGGGCTGAAGGCGTCCCGTGCGCGCCTGCGTCACGACTTTGGGCCTCGCCTCGAGCTCCGTGGCGCGCAGTGCGATCGGCGAGACCATCTTCTGCAGGTCCTTGAGCTTCTCCTTGTACTCCTTGGCCGCGAGGTCGCGCCCCTCCTCGTACAGCCAGTCCTCCGCCTTTTCGAACTCGGCCGAGATGGACGCGCGCTCGTCCTCGGTCGAGACGGCGCTGTACGCCTCGTCCGACGAGAGCTGGTCGCGCGTGTTGATGACGTACGACTCGACGTCGTTCTTGGCCGCCGCGTTGGCCTTCCGGATCCCCTCCGCCTTGAGCAGCTCGAGGTTGCGCGCGACGCAGTCGCCAACCTGCGAAGCGTTGAGCGGCAGCACCGGCGAGAGCGTCGCCTCCTCCGCCTTCAACGTCGCGTAGTGCACCCGCTTCCGCTCCTTCTCCACCTTCACCATCTTTGTGCGCGTCGCATTCTTCGCCGTCGCGTTCTTGCCGGCCGCGGTCCCGTTCACGTCCTCCTCCGGCTCATCCCCGGCCTCCAGCGTCTCATCCTCCTTGGCCTCCTCCTTGGCCTCCTCCTTCTCGCCCTCGCCCGCCGCCGCCTCGCCCGCCTCCGCCTTGGCGGCCGCCGCCGCCTCCGCCGCCGCCGCCGCCGCCGCCGTCTCGTTGGCGATCGCCTCGGCGACCTCCTCCTCAGTCAGCGGCACCTGCAGGACACACGGGAGGGGGGGAGGGGGGGGGGGGGTGTCGTCCCGTGGCGAGGGCCCGCTGGGTGGCGGGCGCGTGCGGCGCGGCGCCTCGTCGTAGTCGTCGTACCGCTCCTGCATCTCGAGCGCGACCTCCGACTTGGCGACGTGCAGCAGCCCGGACGGCGAGAGGCCAAACGTGACACTCACCTGAGAAGAGGGGGGGCGGAGGGTGGTGGAGGGCGGCGGAGGGCGGCGGAGGGCGGTGCGGGAGGTGGCATATGCTCTGGGTCCCTACTGGTACGGCATATGCTCCTCCCCCCGACTCGTCGAGAGGGAGGGGCTCGGGAGGGGCTCGGAAGATGTCGATCGCCGGGTGACTGGTAGGGATGGGAGAGCGCATCCAGCGTTTCGAGCGACCGGCAGAAGATCGCGGCCGTGAGGCGCGCGCGACTGGATTCATGTGCCGCGGGCGAAAGCAGCGCGCGCCCAATGGAGGAGGCTGGGGCTCGCCGACTCTAATGCCGCGGGGGAGGGGAGGGGCAGGGGCAGCCGGACGGGCAGGGGTTTCCCTCCCTCCCTGCCTAAACCTCTGAGGGCGGCGTGCGCCTTTGGCTTCCCGATCGGCGTCCGCTTCTCGTTGGTGAGCCGCTTGAGCGCGGCGCCGACGCCGGAGACGTTGAAGGAGGAGATGGGCGCGCCGGTGGCGCCGTACGAAAGCAGGATCTGCAGGTCCTCGGTGCGCGACATGGTGATGAGCTTCTTGTGCGGGAACTTTGTGTTCGCCTTGAAGAGCACCTTGTCCTTGCTCTTCTTCTTGCCATCGCCCTCCTCCTCGTCCCCCTTGTCCTCCTTGTCAGCCTCGGCCTCCTTGTCGCCGTCCACGCCCAGCTTGACGTTGATCGCGTGCGGAAAGGCGTCCACGATGTTGAAGTCGCGCAGCCGGAAGGAGGTGGAGAGCTTTGCGGCGTACAGCGTCGCGCCGAGCGCGCCCGCCTCGTCGGCGTTGATCGAGGCCTGTAGAGCCATGTCGCGGACGTGTCATGGACGCGCCTCTCGGGACGGCCGCCTCGTCGGCGCTGATGGAGGGCCGAGGTCGGCTTGCCAAAGAAGTCCTTGGCCGCCTCCTTGACGCGGGCGACGCGCGTCGCGCCGCCGATGAGCTCGATCTTGTGCACGTCCTCCTTGGTCATGTTTGCCTGGTCGAGGACGGACTGCAGCGCCGGCAGCAGGCGCGGGAAGAGGCCCTCGCAGCGCGCCTCCATGTCTGCGCGCGAGATGACGAGGCGGAGGTCGCGGTCGTCGTGGACCGCCTCGATGGCAACCTTGAACTCCTTGTTGGCGGAGAGGACCTCCTTGACTCGCTCGGCCTCCTTGCGCAGCTTGCCCATCGCGCGCGCCGACTTTGTGATAGGCGGCGAGACGGACGGGTACTGCTTGGTGAACTCCTGGGCGAGGATGTCGAGGACCGCCTGGCAAGTGGCCCAGGAGGTGGGGTGGAGGTGGGGGGGGGGGCGTGCTCTCCCGCCGTGATGACCCCCTCCTTGACGGAGGAGCCCGCCTCCTTCTCGGCGATCTGCTTGACGTACGAGAGGACGAAGGCGACCGCCTCCTCGGCGCGGTAGCTAATGTCCTGAGGGCGGCGAAGCCACCGGCGGGTCGGAGGGATGCTCTCGAGGAGCAGCCCTCGCGGGAGGGTGTGGTCGCGCCTCGGAGAACTGGATCATCGCCGCGCCGGTGACGGGGTCGGTCACGAACTCGTACGGGTAGCCGAGCTCGCCGAACGAGAGGATGTCGGGGTGCGACACGTTCTGCAGACAGGCCGGGCAGTGTGGCGGGCGGGCGGCGGGCAGCGTGGCTGCAGGTGCGGCGCGGTGTGGCGACGCGTCGCGACGGGCCAGCGGCGGAGCGGCGCCTTGCCCAGCATGATCTTTGAGTAGACAAACTGCTTCTGCGGCAGCTTGCCCAGCAGGTTGAAGGACTCGTCCGCGTACACACGCTCATCTGCCGAGTTGAAGCCGGCGGCAGTCGACGACTTGCGCTTGGAGGCCTGCGCGGCACCAGGGCGCGCCGGAGGTGAGCGGAGCGAGGACGAGGCCGCGGCCAGCTGTGCGGCCGCTCGCGTGCGGCGCGGTGGGCCAGAGTCCGAACGAGGATCCATCTCGTGGGGCCGCGTCTCGGCTCGGGCGTGGCGGCGTGGCGGCGCCTCGTTGAGCACAAGGTCGATGCCCTTGCCCGGCTGGATGATGCCGACCTTGACGAAGCGCGCGCCAAAGTCGATCCCAATCACCGCGGCGGCCGCCTGCGAGAGCAGCGCCGCGAGCGCGACGAGTCTGAGGCTCATATATGCGAAAGTCAACGTGTGCGTGGCCCTCAGAGACAAAGGGCATCTGGCTTCGAGAAATCCTTTCGGTGTGAACGCACCTCGACTGCGAAGAGAGATAGGAAGAGGCGGACTCCCTAGGGTGGGCGACGGCTAGCGCACCACACACCTCTCCTTAAAATCCCTGTGTGGTGGCGGCGTGCCGTCCTCCCATCCCTCCCTTGGGTTGTCTGTTTTCTTTCTTTCTTTAACCTCTCACAATGAAGGTTGCAGCGAGAATCGGAGAGAGACTGCGAAGAGAGATAGGAAGAGGCAGACTCCCTAGGGTGGGCGACGGCTAGCGCACCACACACCTCTCCTTAAAATCCCTGTGTGGTGGCGGCGTGCCGTCCTCCCATCCCTCCCTTGGGTTGTCTGTTTTCTTTCTTTCTTTAACCTCTCACAGGCCAGCGCACAGCGCCATACGAGGTATTTTCTTCTCAATAACAAGGCTGTGAACCTTATTGTCAGTTGACTTCCACGGCGCCTCAGTCAACGGTATGGCAGGTGGAGTGCTCTCTACTGCCGCGGCGCCCCTGTCGGTTCGGAGGCGCCCGGCGGCCGCGCGCTTGGTGCCGACGGCGACCGGCTGCTCTCGCGGCGCCGAGGCGTGCCGCTTCGTTCGGTCACTCGGCGACGCTCTACGCGGGTCTTCGAGCTCGCGACCCGCGACGAACCAGCATGGCTCGTCGCTCGACGGGAGCCTGCCCAGCATGCTCTCGGCACTCTGTACAGCCTCGACAAGGCATGGTATTGCTAAAAATCTCTCTCTCGACAAGGTGTCTGGGAAGGCCGACAGGGCCAGAGCGGGCCGTCTCGGTTAGGCTGTACGAGGTTTTCCTCTCGCACCCCGTCTGTTTTCCTAACCTTTTTTCTCTACAGCACCCTCTCCTCTCTATTTTCCCGGGAAAACTCCGTGGAAATCGTCAAATTTTGGGCTCTGAGCCGAGTCTGAGGCTGGTTTGGGCCCAAAATCAGCCAATTTTTAGGCCAAATCGGCAAAATGCCGGGAATTTTGCGGAGAACCCGTGTAGACCTGGAAATTACCCTGCGACCGCCTGGGTATTTTGTCGATTTCCTCAATTTTGCCTCAGATTTTGCCCCAGACCAGCTCTCAGACTCAGGAAAACTCGCGAGTTTCCAGAATGGGCCATTTTCGGTCATCCGTCAAAATATCTGAAGATCTGAATGGGGGATTCTCCCCAAACCTTGCTCAGCTGATCCAGCACGGGCCGTAGGCCAGCCCTGGGCAAAGAAACCAGTACCTCATCAGGCTTCCCTGAGCGTCACAGCTCGGTGATCGCGCCGGCCGGACACCACTGTAACGTCCGTTCCGGGCATTTGAACGCGACCTTCGGGGGCAAAGACATGGGCTCTATGGCTCAGACTGGACTCCTCTTGGTCCCTTCTGATGCCCTAGGCCATACCTGGGCCTTACCTGGGGTTCTAGGGGGCGGGCGGGGTTTGCCCCCCGAAAGCGAAACTGGCCCGGAGGACCTTAAATGGTAATTACAGCCCCCAAATCTCCTCATTTCTTAAAAGGTCTTAAAAAATCCGGCCTTCAGAACCCTAGCGCCTAGGGGTACCCTAAGCACAACCCCGCCCCTGGTCAACTCTCAGAGGGTCTCCACACCCCGTATGTGGTATGAGACCAGATTCTGCCATCGTAACTATTTGAGCATGATAACTGAATTATGACACGCCGGCGGTGGCCACTGACTCCATTCGCGCAAGCACACACAGTCACGCACATCGCAATTCGCATGTGGTGCACGCCCTTCAGCCTGCGCTCTTCCGTTGCCGGGTAGAGGAAAGTCTTTGCATGTAATAGTTTTGCTATACCCTCATGGGGCACAAGAAAGAGGCTGCACGGCCTAAGTACGGTCTGTGCTGCTGTCGGGCTGGTCGGGCTGTCGGGCTGTCAGCGCTGCTGTCAGGCCGCTGTGTGCTGTCGGGCTGTCGGGCAGCTGTCAGGCTGTCACGTTAGGGCCTGACAGCGACGGGACGCCTCTGATGTCAGGCTCTGCTGTCAGGCTGTCAGATACGTGCTGTCAGACTGTCGGAGAAAGTGCTGTCAGCGCTGTCAGGCTGTCGGGCACTGTCAGGCGCTGTCCGGGGTTTGCTGTCAGGCTGTCAGACCAGGGCTCAGCTGGAAGGGCTACGTCAATGAAAGGAATGCATACTTTGGATTTGGCGGTGGGCACAAGGATGACGACTGGATGGAAGTGGCATCTGGAATCGGGCAACGACAACCACATTCGCTACTACCACCCTGCCGAGCCCGGGTCGACGGTGATCCCAGAGGGGCCTTGGCTCCAACGGAGCGGCGGCGGCAACGGCGGCAGCCTTCCCAACCCAACCGTCAAGTGCATCGGCGCAGTGGACGTGGGTTGGACGCTCGTGTCAACCAACCCGACCGCGGCCTTTCAAACGACAGCAACCGACGAAATCGAGACGACTGACGGGGTGCTTGCATCGTCTCTTCGCCACCCTCCCACGAATCACGCCCCGTCCTTCAACCCCCGGTCCACACCCGCGCCACAGTCGCGCCCGCACACACACACACGCAGCGCTGCGGCGCCTTCCCACACCGGCGGCAGCGCGAGACAGGCTGCCGCCCCCCTCACCGCCTGCTCGCCTCCCTCTGCGCCTGCCGCGCCTCGATTGCGTACTGGCGGCTCATCGCCTGCTTGGCGTTGCGGCCGTGCTTGCCGCGCGAGCGGTGCGACGCGTCCTTGGCGCCGCTGTACATGACCCCCCAGTCGGCGTCCTCCTCCTCGCCGCCGCCGCCGCCGCCGCCGCCGCCGCCCAAAGCATTCCCGCCGCTGCCGCCGCCCGCGGCGCTGCCGTTCGCCGCTTCCGCACCGCCGCCGCCGCCGCTGCGCGCGGGGGTGGACGGTTGGGACCGCTCCGCTCGCTGCCTCCCTCGCGACGCCTCCCACCCGCTCTCCTCCTCGGGCACCGGCGCGGGCGGCGGGGCGCGGCTGCCGGCGTGCGAAGAGCCTGCCTGAGGCGCGCTGCGGTCGGCGGGCTTGTGCTGCTGCTGCTGCTGCTGCTGCTGCTGCTGCTGCTGCTGCTGCTGCTGCTGCTGCTGCTGCTGCTGCTGCTGCTGCTGCTGCTTGGTCTGCGAGCGCGTGCGCATCGCCACCATCCGTTGCAGCGAGTCATCCTCGTCCTCTTCGGACGACGCGGGCGCCTCGCCCTCCGCGCTGCTGCTCGAGGCGGCGCTCGCCGCGTGTGCCGCCCGCGCGGCGTCGTGGCCGGCGCCGAGCTTGGGCGTCTTGGACGCGCGCCCGCCTCCCATGCCCCTGCCCTGCGGCCGCTTGGGCGAAGAGCTACCGCTCCGCCGAGGCGTGGGCACGACCGCGGACGGCAGCGCGAGGTCCGAGGGCATGTCCGCGAGTTGCGAAGACATGAGCATGGGCGTGAGGCCCGTCGTCTCGGGAGGGCTCTCGTGGGACGTCGAGATGGCGAGGGGCACAGGGGCAGAGACCTTGGCAGCCATACTGCCTACTGCGCTGCGGCAGGCGATCGAGAGTTGAGTTGCCCCGGGTTTTTCTTTTTGCTTGGGGCGGCCCTCTAGTGTCCAGTCCGAGCCTGACTGTTCTTCACCTTCCTACATACATGCCCTCTTGATGGATGGTACAACTGTAGGGTAGGTCTGGGCCCTCGGGGTTCCCCCTATTTAATGCTGGAATTTTCAAAAAAAGAATTTACCGCGGAATCACGATGTCAACCCTCCCAAGTGAGGGAGATTTTTAGAAGCCAACCAGAAATGTGTCACACAGAGTGATTTGCGCTCGGCAGCTTGTCGACTACCAGCCGGAGCCGGAGTCGGAACCGTAGCCGAGATGGTCTTCGAGGGTGTCGAATATGTCATTCGCCTCGCTAGATTTCTCAGATTTTTAGAAGCCAACAAGAAATGTGTCACACAGAGTTCTTTCTTCCTTCTCGCTAGTGGAGCCGGTGCCGCATGAGTCGCGGTCGGAGGAGGAGTCGTCGGAGGAGCGGTCGGACCGCTCGCGCTTGTCGCGCCTGATGCGCTCTGCGAGGGGGCCGGGGTCGTGGTCGTCGTGCTCGAGCGTCGGGTAGGTAGCGCGCCTTGCGACCTTGTCGGCCGAGCTGCCATCCCAGTAGAAGGTATACCAGTCGCCGCGGGGGTAGAACCAAAGCGTTGACCAACCTGTACCGTCCGAGAGCGGCCGCCTGAGCGGCCTGAGCGGCCGCCTGAGCAGCCGCCTTTGCAGCAGCCTCCTCGGCCGCTGCAGCGGCGATAGTCAAGTGAGGTGATCTGGTTGTTGTTGAGAGAGAGTGTTTTGTTGTTGTTGTGATCTGGTGCTTGTAGGGCTTGAGAGTGGCCTGCCATGTCACAGGAAGGACTATGGTTGCAGAAGAGTACCACGGCTTCCGTCGGTCGTCCCGTGACTGATCGCGCCGCCGCGTTGCACATTGGACACATGCTCTCGCGCGTGGCGCTGACGATCGCACTATTTAAGGGCAAAAACCGATTTGCTGGGGGGCGTAAGATTGAGAACGCTGACACAGTATAATATGCCTCCAACGGGTTCCCTCGGGCCCTCATCATCAGTCGAACCGCTTTGGGCTGAGACCCGCACACTCGGCTGCGACCGCTTTTGGCTCATGATGCTCGCCCTTTCTCTCTTCCCCACCACCTACTCGCCGCCGAGCAGCCACGAGCTCGCGGCCGTGGCGCCGACACTGCTCGCACTCGTCGAGCGCGCGGTCTCCGAACCCGAGGCGCTCGCGGCGGAGCTTTCGGAATCGCCTTTGGCCGCGATCGCGCCGACCTTTGCGCTGCCCGACGTCGCACCGACAGACCCGGCGGCGGCTGGGGACCTGCCCATCGTGGTGACTCACGGCATGGGCGACTCTTGCTTCAACCCGGGCATGCAGTCGGTGGTGGCGCTTGCAGGCAAGACGCTCGGCGTCGAGGCTGTATGTGTCCCAACGGGCGACAATCAGGCAAGCGACACGATCAACGGCTTTCTGATGAACATGGACAAGTCCGTCGAAGCCTTTGCCAAGCGCGTCCAGTCCGACAAGCGCCTCTCGGGCGGCTTTGACGCCTTCGGCCTCTCGCAGGGCAACAACGTGCTGCCGCCCCCGCCTCCGCGCCCGCCACCGCAACTTCCGGAAGTTTGGTCCCACCCGCAAGTCCCCTCGTGCAGATCATCCGCGGCTACATCGCGGCGTACAACGACCCGCCCGTCCGCAACTTTCTGTCGATCTGCGGGATCAACGCGGGCGTCGCCGCCTTCCCGCACTGCGCCCCCTCGACGCCCGTGCTCGGCAGCATCTGCGAGGCGCTGACCGAGGCCTTGCCCGCAGGACTGGCGGCGGCCTGGCCGCGGGACACGTCCTCGACGCGTCGCGGTCGCGAGCGTAGGTGCTCGGCAAGCTCGCGTACAACCCGATTGTGCAAGACATCCTCTTCCAGGCAAACTACTTTCGCGACCCGACGCGCCGCAACTCGAGCGAGTACCTGTCGCACTCGCGCCTCGCCCTCTGGAACGGCGAGCACTCCCGGACACCTCCTAGACACCTCCTGGACATGCCTTCTCGGGACCTGGTCGGACCCTTCTCGGAACCTTCTCGGGAGCTGTTGGCAGGCGAGCGGCCCGGCGTCGACATGAGCGCGCGCAAGGCGCGGTGGGCAAAGGTGGAGCGCTTCGTCTGGGTGGAAGGCTCGCGCGACTCGATGGTCTGGCCACGGCAGGGCGAGCAGTGGGGCGACGTGCCCTCCGGCTACCCGAAGCAGCTCTCGCCCGTGCCGTACAACGAGACGCGCTGGTACACCGAGGACACCTTCGGGCTGCAGACGGCGGGCAAGGCGGGCAAGAACTTCTTCGAGTCCTTCGACGGCGACCACATCCGCTTCACCAGCGCCGAGCTGCAGGGCTGGCTCAAAAAGTACTTCAAGTGAGCCGCGTGTGCGAAGGTTTAGAAGGTCTCGCTCTCTGTGGACGCTGGATCCTCGCGGCGGGGGCGCTGGGGTGTGCAGCACTGGATGGTGGGACGCGTGTGGACTGTATGTTGAGCTTGTGGGGGGTCTATTCTTTTGAGGTTACAAAAATCGAAGTTTGGGGCCCCCGCATCCCCATCATGGCGCCCTGCTTCGACTTCGTCGAGCTGCGCTTAGGAGTTAGGTCTAGCTGCGGTGACGCTCGGGGACTGACGAGAGTGCTGGTCTCTGAGTGGTGACTCTGACTGGTGTCTGACTCTGTGAGCGCATCGCAAGACGTTCGCCGCATCATCACAGCGGCACTCATGCCCTCCCGCGGCCGTGAGTTTTACCGGCGGACAGACCCCAATCACACTGGTTTGGCTTGTGCACGCGTCGGCCGTGTGCAGTAGCTCAGGCATGCGGAAGGGGCCTTCGAGGATTTGCATAGTGTCGATGCCGTGCTGGCGAGCAGTAATCGCCCAGGTCTGATCACCTTGCTGTGGGCCCAGTGCGGACATGGCTTCGTTCGCCTCCCTTCTGGTGCGGAAGACCCACGTCCGCCCCGTGTCGAGGAAAACGCCCGTGCCAGTTGAGAAGGGCGCGAGGAGTGGGTAAAACCAGCATCCGATCAGCCCCTCCTTGGGGTGGGGAACCCGGTAAACCTCGATCAGTGTATGATTCGCAGCAGGTGAAAGGTTGATATGACTCCTCCACACCTGGATGCCTTTGAAAGGGGAGGGACCAATGTTGTTGCCGTGGGCATCTCGGCCTCTGCTCTTCGGGGTGCTCCTGAGCTGCTCAAACTTCAAGTAGCTCCGAGGAGTGAGCCGCTGCACCCGTCCGTTGTCAGGGTATTCGATTTCCAATGGCTCGCTTAAACTGTATGGCTTTGTCGGCCTCGATCTCCGATGGGCTTTTTGCGCCTTCTCACGCGGACAACTCAGGCTCAGGCGCAAGTTCTTCGCCTTGGCATTGCTGAATCTAATCACCCCCAAATTAGCGCCATCGGTATGATTGGCCGCCACCAGCCGAAAAAGCGCGAGCACACCCTCCCGTGAGCAAAAATCCGGCACCGCAGGCGCCGCCTCGGAGAGCCACCTTGGTGACATAATCGCTTCTTCGCCGATTAGCGTCACCAAGATTCGAAGCGGTTTAGGGCGCCAATAACGCGGCCGTGGCCAACGAAAGGAAAGAATTTTAAACCGTAGGCACGGGACTGGCGCGCACAGGTACGAACGGCGAACAAAATGGGAGACCGGCACCTACCTCCCCCCCCCCCTGGCCCTTGGCGGTTGTTGGGTTTCTATTTCTTTCTTTACGGCACCGGCCGCCACACACGATGTTGTTGGCTGCGACTGCTGGGAGAAAAGGGAGAGGGGGTTGTGTTCTCTAGGCCCCTAAGGGCCCTACGCGCGGCGTGAGAGAGGTCGGAAGCGAGCTTTGCACGGCAATCGAGGATGGCGCGGTTCACCCCCTTCACCGAAGCGATGGAGATGCGTTCCGCGTGGTGTGACACAAACGAGAGGCGGGAGTGGGGAGGGTACGCGGTGCGGTCAACGCCCTGAGCGTTGAGCCTTGCGCGCAAGGCGGTTGATCTTTGCAACTGCAGGCGGCGAGAAGCCGCCGCCGAATGTCTCGTGGAGAAGCAGATTGAACTTGTTTCGTTTGGTGAAGATCCCGTCATGGTAGTGGCCACGCTGTGACTTGACGTAGCCTTGGCCGGTGGTGTGTGGTCGAAACGCCCGTTGACCACACGGAATGGGAAACCTCTCTCCTCTGTGCGGAGGGATTTGTGCACGATGAGCGATACATCGGCCTGCTGCCTCGACAAGGGCCGCGAGCAATGCCCATTGTTCGGAGGCCAGAGGTTTTACGTGTACACTGAACAGAGAAACGGACTTGACAAAACAGACGCGATAAGGTATACTCTACCGGGTACCGCGTTTAACGCTAACGGGTCGGAGAGAAGGGAGGACGCGTGGTTCAGGTTGCGCCTCGTGAGTCGTGTGGGTTGTGAAGACCTCTGTGTTTACACACATGAGAACTACTGGAAGGATCTCACCTTTCGCTTTCTGGCGGTGCGGCCCGCAACAAACTGGGGCACCTCTAAACCCGGCTCTCGCCTGGCTCTCTCATTACTCTAATCCTCCTCCTCGACCTCGTCATCGTCGTCCTCCAGCGCGTCCGCGTCCAACGCGTCCGCGTCCGCGTCCTCGCCGCCGCCCGGCACTCTCCACGACACGTCGTACTCGAGATCGTCGGCGGTGACCGCCCACTTGTCGCCGTCGACGCGCCGCTGCAGCATCCGCGTGATCCCAATCTGCTGCTGCAGCTCTGTCACGATCCGGTCGCAGTAAGCGCCCACCGGCACTGCCTCGGGCATGCTGCCGCCTCCCTCCACCAGCTCCCACATCGCGTCCCACCGCCCACCGCTCCGCCCGACACCCTCCCCCTCCGCCGCCGCGTCGTCGCCGCCGCCGTCGTCGCCGCCGCCGCCGCCGCCGCCGCCGCCGCCCCCCCGGACAGTAGAGACGAGCCGCCGTCGCCAGAGCCGCAGCTGGAGCCGGCGGCGGCGCACCGTCTGCGTGTCTGATGCGCGGCCGAACGGCTCGTCGAGCAGCTTGGCGAGCTCCTGCGGCGGGGGAGGGGGCGGCGGGCGTGAGCGAGACGACGCTCGCCCCTGCAGTCTCTGTGTGCGCCTCCCTCTCGCCATCTCTCTGCGGCGGCTCCGCGCAGCTGCGTCTGCGCGTCTGTCTGTCTCCGCCGCCCCGCACACGCCGCCCGCCGCGCTTCGGTCGAGTAGATGGCCCGCCCGATACACAGCCGAGAGACATCTCTGCCGAGATATAGCCGAGATGTAGCCGAGATGTAGCCGAGATGTAGCCGAGATATAGCCGAGATGCAGCCGAGATGTAGCCGAGATGTAGCCGAGATGCAGCCGAGATGCAGCCGAGATGTAGCCGAGATGTAGCCGAGGTGCAGCCGAGATATAGCCGAGATGTAGCCGAGTAGCCGAGAGACCTCCGAGGTGCGCCTCGGTCGAGTAGAGTGCCCACCCGACTCCGAAGATGATTGGCGGGATGACGAGGGGGGAGAAGAGGTCGACGAGGACGAGGGGCAGCGTGGCGAGCCAGAGGAGGAGGAAGCGCGCCTGCTCACCGCGGGGCGCGTGGAGCGACGCTGCTAACGCGGGCGGCGAGCCAGAGCCAGAGAGCCAGAGGAGGAGGAGGGAGGAGGGGGAGGGAGGAGCGGGCGGGAGGCAGTGAATACCTCGGCTCTCTCGTATCTCGGCTGTATCTCGGCTGTATCTCGCCGTGTGGGTGCAGTACGAAGCGGGCGGAGGCAGCCGCGCGACGAGGTCGAGGGTCGCAGCCGCCGACTGCAGCTCTGCGAGCCTAAAGAACAACGTGATGGCTGATGAATGATGGGCTCTTTCCATTGCTCCGCCTGCGGCTCGGCGAGCCTCATCTCGCACTGCCCCCAGAGCGCGATGTCCTTGCCGGAGCCGTCGTCGCGCGCGCGCAGCGGGCGGAGCAGCAGCGAGATGGAGGTGAGCAGGAGCAGGTGCGGCACGGGCGAGCGTGCGACGGCGTCAGCCTCGGCCGGCGAGAGCACCGGCCAAGCCTACGAGAGATCGCGCTCTCGGCTGCGACCTCGCGCGATCTCGGCTGTAAAGGGAGAGGGTCGCGCCTCGAAGTACTTGCGAGGGCCCGTGCTCCACATCTCCCCGTATCTCCCCGTATCTCCCCGTATCTCCCCTATCTCGGCGCCTCGAAGTACTCACGAGGGTTGGGCGCGCGCCGCACGCGCTGCTTGAGGGCGACGGGCAGCGCGACGAGGTGCCTGAGGCGGGGAGGGCAAGGCTCTTGCCTGCCGAGGTGCGGAGAGGTGGTCGAGGCTCTTGTCTGCTCTCCTATCTGCTCTCTCCGACGGATGCTACCCTCTTCGTCCGTCTCCCTCCTCTCTGTCGGCCCCGCCCCTCGGAATCGCCTCATCATCGAGGCGTACACGATCGGGTCGAGCGCCACCGACAGCTGAGACGCGAGCCTCGCCAGGCTGTGGCAGCCGCGGTGCACGTCTGACCACGCCTGTGCCGCGCTCCAGTACCGATTCCACGCCTGGTTGGTCCGGAAGGCTAGCAGCAGCCCGAGGACGCCGCCAAGCAGCGTGTGCAGCAGCGGCGAGACCGCCCACGGCTTACTGAAGCGGACGCAGTGCCGGACGGCGACGATGAGGCTCGCCCACGCCACGTGCACTAGGAGCATCGGCAGCACGCGCAGAGCGACCTTGTACGGGTCTCTCGCGGCAGTGGTGACGAGCGAGGTGGGAATCCACGCGTCGACACCGGACCCGCCGCCGCCGCCCTCGTCGCTCTCGAACCGCCTCAGGGAGAGCGACGAAGACGCGACGACCAGCGCAGCCCTCCGGAGTGGCGAGGCAGCACGGGCGTGCAGCTGTTTTACCCCCGACGGCTGTCGGTGCAGCGAGAGAGGAAGCGCGGGAGCGCAAAAGATGAGCACGCAGCAAACGACCCGGCCGCCCATGCGTCAGCGAGCCGTGAGCTTCTGCGTGTGGCCGACGCTCTCGGCGCGCGAGCTGGGTTCAGGCTCCGGCAGAGAGATAAGGTACGCGTCGCGTTGTTTGGCGCAAAAGGGTTCAGGCTCCCGCTGAACGTGTGGGAGCAGTGACACAGTCCAGGGGTCCCCCGTGTAAATGTGGACCCCTGTACGTGCCTGTCAGTGCTACCAGAATGTAGCGCGGACCTGTGTGAGATGGGTACCCGGTGCAGATCTTGTGTTTGGCCCAAAAGGGCGCGGGATTAGCTATATATATAGGTACCCCTGTTTTCTCCATTTTTCACATTTTTCGCTGCGCTGCGCGGACTTGGGATAGGTAGGTTAGGATCGTTTTGGCGCGAGTGTCAGTGGCTAAGTGCAGGGGCAACAGACCCCTATCCGGCTAGGCCGGAACCCTGTTGCCAACGCGCGGTTTCTTCTTCCATGGCAGAGACTGAAATCATGCATGGAATGTAGGCCACGCCGCCGCCCGCACTACAGGACAGACGGCGCAACGGTCCATTGGAGTGCCGTTGCCTGTTGCCTCCCCGCCACCCCCGCCGCCGCTCCTCCTCAGAATTTGCTCCTCTTTGATCGCCGCCTCGAGCTTCACTCCTTTCGCTCCTCTTTCGATCTACCCTCCGCCTCGAGCTTCATCAGCTCCTCGACGGTGTTCCGCTCCGACCACAGCTGGCCTAGCCCGTCGACATAGCGCACGTTCGACGGATCGAGGTCGTCCATGTCGCCGTCGGTCGACAGCCCCTCGCTCAAAAACAGGCCCTCTTGCGAAGACTTGTCTTGCCGGGGGAGGGCCCACGCCCGTCGGACGGCCCACACCGCGAGGCAAGGTAGGCAGGCGAGCCACACGAGCCACTTCCCAGCGCCGTAACAGCAGGTGGCGGCCAGCCCACACGCGTGGCTTACCTTGGCCCAGCACCTCTCCAGCAGCTCCGGCACGCGGGCCGGGAGCCGCAGGAGGTTGAAGGGCGGTGGCGGCGCATCGCCAAAATACTGCACCGCGAGTTGCGCTCTGAGGTAGCGATTCTCCGTCTCGGCGTCGTCCCACACGGTATCGAACGTCTTCGCCATGATCGCGATAAGCATATTGAGCAGCAGCACCACCGACAGGATGACGTACACGCTCATGATGAATGGCGCCGTAAAGTGAAAGTCCTGCAGCGCCTCTGCAATCGTGCCTGCGCAGTCGATACTCTCTGCCGGATCTATGGCAACCAGCAGCAGCCGCCTCAGCGACACCAGCAACCCCTCACCAAATTCACTGAACTTGTCGCAATCCTCAACGTCGAGGACGTGTGCCTCGAGAAAGAGCTGGTGCAGTGCGGCGGCAAAGGCGACGGCGCAACCAACCATAAAGACTAGGAACTTGACCGTGTCGAAGAGCATCTTTTCGAGCATCACGGTCAAAGTGCCCAGTCCGCCCAGCGAGAAGACGCGCATGAACCACGAGAGCCACATGAGGAGTAGGCCAAAGGCGAGCATGTGCCTGTTGAACATGGGCGCCAGCTTGGAGGACAGGGCGAGGCTGATCCCGAGGAGCTCGCCCTTCTTGATCGGGTCGCTCCAAGAAAAGGTCTCGATTTCGTCGATGAAGTGTGCCAGCAGCCAGAGCAGCAAGCCTGAGAGCAGCAATGCGTTCAGCGCCAAGCTCCCCACCTCCTCCACCACAGTAGCCAACGCAGGGGCGATGCCATCAGCCCCCTCGGACGAGAGCAGAGCCCATGCGTCGGCCACAGCCCCACGCAAACTCGGCGTCGCCGTGCGCGTCAGCACGAGAGAGAGGAGCAGCCAGCTCACAGACGAGATGAAGAACTGAAAGAAGGGAGCGTCGAGCAGGTAGAGGGAGCGGGTGTAGAGCTGCGCCGACGGGCTCCACTTGCGTTGGAAGCCCTCGCTGTAGGGTGTGCGGTCCGACGAGACGAGCTCAAAACCAAAATCGAGGGTCCACATCAGCAGCCGCCGCAGCCGAGGGATAAATGCCACGAGCGGCAGGAAGAGTAAGTTGACGGCGGCAGCGAGCAGAAGGAGGACAACTCGCGCGAACGGCCGGCGCACCCTCTCCTCGTCCCCGTTTGGCGTGACGACGTAGCCGTTGACGACGGAGTTGATCAGTGGGCCCATCCAACGGTAGTTGATGGCAGCCTGCACCGTCGGGTCACCCAGCAACTTCTTCTGGCGCGGCACGTTGACGGCGCGAGCCACGAAGCCGCGGGGCCGAGCCACGAAGCCAGGGGGCCGCTTGATCTCCTTGGACGTCCCGCCCTCGAGGAAAAGACTCTCCTTGCGCTTCTCGCGCTCGAGGAGAAGCGTGCGCTGCAGCACCGAGAGCTTTTTGATAAGCTCGACACCCAAGCGCTCCGCGCGGTCCGCCGTCGCTTGAAGCTTCTCGGCTTCCGCGGGGCTGCTGCGTTCGCGCCGCTCGCGCTCGATGTGCGCGCGTTCCGCAATCTTGGTGACGTAGCACAGTGCCTCGCCAGCAGAGTGGCGGAAAAGCGCCGGCAGCAGGGCGATGGCGGCGTCGAGCTTGCAAAGCAACTGCTCGACGGGGATGCCGGATGCGGGGACGCGCAACGCATGGTCCATCGCCGTTGCGCCGTCCTTTGCCTGCGCCGTGGGAGATGCGCCACGACGTATCAGCGTGCGCACCACGTCGCCGTGGCCGTACTCCGCTGCCACCATAAGTGGTGTAAGCGAGCTGCTGCCATCAGGCACGTCCACGCGGCTGATATCCACACTTCGGGAGGAGGCTCTGCTTGACTGCTCCGCCGGAGAGAAGGAGCGAGGGAGGGCAGAGCTCGTCCCCGTGCGAGAAAGCGCAGCCTTGAGCTCGCGTCTCGTGAGCTGGGACTCAACCATCTCCTCAGGAAGCAACCTGTCATCCTTGATGAGCGACTCAACGAGCGAGGCATTGCCCATCGCGACGGCATCGTGAAACAAAAACCAGTTGTGGGCGGCGGCCTTATGTGCGGCATCGCTGGCGTCCACGGCGTTGTTCTTCTTAGATGAATGCTCTCGGGCCACCTCGACGGGCGCCATGACGCCGGCGGTCTTGAGGTCCATATCAGCAGCTGCCCCGCACGAGTTGTCTTCCGACCTTAGAAAAAAGTAGACGGCGTTGGCGCTGCCGTCTGCGGCGACCGGGGGGGCGGCGCGTGCCGCCCGCGGCCCCCCAGCCGACGCTTTGTGTGAGGAGTACGCGAAAGCGCCAAACTTGATGGGGTGCGTGCCCGCGTGCTCGCCCGGGTTCAGCCACATGAAGGAGTGCGCACCCGCCGCGAGGAGGAACGAGAGCGACACCGGTGTCCAGTGCTCCTGCTTCTGTGCGTGCCGAAGCGGGCCCTCCTCCATCCGGTGTGGGCCCTTGAACTCGACGACGTGGTTCTTCGAGTACAGGTCGTTCTCGTCGACGTTATCGACGTGCGTCACACGCAGCACGTCGACCTGCTGGCCCTCGCATTTGGCGTACACGAAGCCGCCACTCACCAGCAGCTGCTCAAAATGCGCAGTCTTGGGGTCAGGGTACATCACCTCTCCTGCGAAGGCGGCGTCCGCGGCGTCTAGTGGCCCGTAGACGAACGCTTGGTGCGTCGCATCTTGAGGTATTGAGAAGCGGTTGCGCGACTCCCATCCAACAGCGATCGGCGCGAAAGGAGCGCAGCGACACCGCACCCACTTCATCTGCGCCTCCTTGCGCAGGATCGCTGGGTTCATCTGCGCCTCCACCTCGGGGCGCAGCCGCCCTTTATGGATATCCAGCCGCAGCTCCACGTGCGTCACGCTCGAAATGGCCCCGCTCTCGTTGATGGTGAGCGCCTCACTCTGCTTCTCGCTGCAAGCGAGCAAGCGGTTGAAGGAAGGGCTGCTCTCCGGAGCGCATCGGACGAGCCGTACCCCCTTGGTGAGGTTGAGCTCCAAGGGCCGGAAGAGGAGCTTGAGACGGACGCCTCGCATTTTGCGCTCAAGCATAGGCGCGTTGAGTAGCTCGTCGGCCACCTCCTTTACCCAGAGGCGGTGCGGCTTGAAGATGTTGACACCGCCAGCTCCGGAGATATCGACCCACTTCACCCCCGGGCAGCTGACAGTGGTGTCCTGGTCCTCTAGGTGGAACTTGTACACCGTGCTCTCGATCCAAGCGTCGTCGGTGTTGCGCGAGTCGTCGATGTAGATGTATCCGCTGTCGGATGCCTCCGGCAGGTCAAAGCGCAATAGACTGACAATCTTGCTGTCTACTCCCTTTTCGGCCAAGCCGCGTCGCATCGCAGTCTCGACGGTCTCAGATGTCCGTATCATCGCACCGGGCAGAGCCCAAGCATTGCAGTCGCGCCGCAGGCCGGCGAGAAGCTGCAGCGTCGGCTCCTTTGCATCCGGCCGGAAACGCGTGATTATTGGGTCGACTGCCCGGTTGGCGCCCGCATGCGCGTGTTCGGACCAGCCACCGACGAGGCCGGTCCGCCCTCCTGGGTTGAGGCGGTGCGTCTTCTCGCCGGAGAGAATCACGCCGAGCCCGCCTGCTTCGCGTAGAGTCGCAGTCCAATCCATTCCTTGCTCGTCCATCCTCACGAGGGGAAAGTTGGTGCTGCGCGGCGCATATTCTGGCGCCTCCTTATGCCAAGGCACATGCTCGTCCTTCACCTTTGGCCGCTCAAAAGGGTCTTTTGGCTGCTGCTTCCGTGCCTCCAGGTGCGGCTCAGGCATGGTTCTGCCGCTTTCCACCTCGGTCCGGCGAGGCGGCACTGGCGCAGCCTGCACTGGCATGAACTCCTGCTCTCCACCGCCCTCTCTGCCGCCGCCCTCCGCGCCGCCGCCCTCCGCGCCGCCGCCCTCCGCGCCGCCGCCCTCCGCGCCCAAGACCTCGACCACCGAGGAACGCCGCGGCTCCTCAAGAGGGCCAGAGGTGCATTCCTGCACGATGGCGCGCGAGAGTCCCAAGAGAGGCGAGGACCGTTGAACCGTGCCAGTCGACGATCGCGTGCTGCTGGGAGTGAGGCGCCACCGCCGTGGCCCGGGCGACGCGGCGGTCATTTCCTGCACTGCCACGTCCTGGCGCGACAAGCACGAGGAGCCGTGGCGGCCCGGGCACAAGCCAATCGAAAGCCAACGCAGGCGGATCCTTGTGCACACGTGGCATCTGTTACAGGAAACGCGTTTGTCTTTCATGCGCGTTACCCAGTAATCATTCTTTTTCACGCTGCCTTCGCGGCTTCTGGGTTCGGTGGGGCTCGAGTCAGCTATCCTGTCCACCCATGTCTCTGCGCGCCACCTGGTACGAGATACGCGATGGCCGCAGGCACGTCGTGCCGTACACGCATGAGTTTGTCTCCAACACAAAGGGGCGGTGGGTCGGCCGGAAGGTGCTCGACGTCATGCGCGACGAGATGCTCTGCTCCGCCGAGTACCTGCAGGCTCGAGCCTAATTCCTGAACTCCCGCGCCTCGCTCGCCGATCGCACACGCTGCCCGTCTCAGGAGGCGGTAGCGGCGGGCCGGCTCACCCTCAATGGCGGTCCGTGTGGAGCGGAGACCGTCTTCCGGCACGGAGACCGGCTGGTGCATGAGGTGGTGCGGACGGAGCCGTCGGTGCCCGCTGCGCCGATCGGGCTGCTGCTCGAGGCTGACGACCTCCTTGTCCTGCACAAGCCCGCAGGCGTGCCAGCGGGACGGAGAGCGAGCGAGCGAGAGAGAGAGGGGGGGGCGGGGGGGGAGCAGCACGGGCAGCAGCAGCCTGGCCGGAGCAGACTTGGACGTGTCTGCCTGCAGGCGTGCCGGTGCACCACGCGGGGAGGTACCGCCGCAACACGCTGGTCGAGATCCTGCCGCACGAGCGACCCGACCTCAACCTCGGTGGAGGGGGAGGAGGAGGAGGAGGAGGAGGCGGAGGGCGAGGAGGAGGAGGAGGAGGGGGAGGGCGAGGGAGCGGGCGAGGAGGCGGAGGAGGAGGAGGAGGGGGAGGGGGAGGGAGCGGGCTGCACGTGCTGCACCGTCTCGACCGGCAGGTGCAGCGCCCATCGGGATGCCCTTCCGACCGGTCCTCGCCCTGGCCCTCGCCCCGGCCTCGACTCTGCTCCCGTGCCGCAGGTGTCTGGCGTGCTGCTGCTTCCCCGCACGGCGGCGGCGGCGAGCAGGCTCGGCGCGGCGCTCGAGGGCGGCGGCATGCGCAAGCAGTACCTCGCTCGCGTGGCTGGCTCGGTGCCGGTCGGGGGGGCGGTGACTGTGGCGGCGCCGACATGCGGGACGAGCGTGCACTGCTGGCCCGAGATGACCCGACATGGCCTGCGACGGCGCGAGATTAGGTGCCAATCTCCCCACACCTCCCCACACCTCCCATCACACCTCCCCACACACCTCCCCACACACCTCCCCACACACCTCCCCACACACCTCCCCACACCTCCCCACACCTCCCCACACCTCCCCACACCTCCCCACACCTCCCCACACCTCTCCACACCTCCCCACACCTCCCCACACCTCCCCACACCTCCCCACACCTCCCCACACCTCCCCACACCTCTCCACACCTCCCCACACCTCCCCACACCTCTCCACACCTCCCCACATCTCCCCGAGTCTAGGTGCCGATCCGCGTGGCGAGCGCGCACGGCGGCACGACCTGCGGCCTCCACGCGAGCGGAAAGCCCGCGGAGACGGTGCTGGTGGGGGTCGAGTACGACGCCGCCTCCCACACCTCGCTGGTGCTGTGCGAGCCGTTGACGGGGCGAACCCACCAGGCGCCTCGCTCGGCAGCTCCTCGGGCCGCACTCTCGGCCGCACCTCGAACGCGCACCTCGGCCGCCCCTCGGCTCCACCTCGGCTCCACCTCGGCCTGCACCTGCACCTCGCCAGGTGCGCCTCCACCTGCTGTACGCGGGACACGTCCATGACATGTCCGAGACATGTCCCGCAGGTGCGCCTCCACCTGCTGTACGCGGGACACCCCATCGCAAACGACCCCCTCTACCGCCTCGGCGGGGAGGGCGGGGAGGGCGGGGAGGGCGGGGAGGCGGGCGAAGGAGGCGCGCGGAAGCGGCCGCGGCCTTGTAGCGGCGAGGGCGGCGTTGCCTTCTCGGAGCGGTCGCGGTCGTCGCGCGCCCGCTTCTCCGACGGCCACGAAGGAGAGGCGGAGGGGGAGGACGCGATGTGGCTGCACGCCTGGTCGTACAGCTGTGCGAGCGAGGGCCGCCCCTTCTCCGTCACCGCCCCTCCGCCGGCGTGGGCGGCTCCTTTTGGCGCGCTGCCGCCGCCGGCGGCGCTGAGCGAGGCCGCAGTGCTGCTCTCGTCGGAGGAGGGGCGGCGGCTGCTGCTCGAGTGCGCGCCCGCCGACCGGGCCGCCTTCGACCTGCTCTGGCCCCACTTCCGCTGCCAGGCCGGCCCGACGATGTGCGGAGCCGCCTCGGTCGCGATGCTGCTGCGGGCGGCGGCGAGCCACGCCGCGCACAGCTCGCTGCGGGCTGCCGCGGCCGCGGTGCAAGCCGCCGCCGCCTCTGGCGAGGGCGGGGAGGGCGAGTGCGGGGAGGGCGGGTGCGATCTCGACGAGGAGGTCGTCCTGCGCGCGCACGGAGCCCTCTCTCCTCCCGCCGCCGCCCTCCCGCTTGCAAAGGTGCGCAGCGGCGGCATCACGCTGCCAGAGCTGGGCCGGCTCCTCCACTCCCTCGGACTCGCCGCCGCCGCCGCCCCGGCGGGCGTCGTTCCAGCCAGCCCGCCCGCGCCAGTCGCGAAGCCGTCGGGGAAGGGTGAGTCGGGGAAGGGTGAGTCGGGGAAGGGTGAGTCGGGGAAGGGTGAGTCGGGGAAGGGTGAGTCGCCGCCCCTCTCCGCCGGCGCTCACGGCACGTGGCACGCGGCGCCTGTGATGCGGGGCGGTGGGGAGGGCGGTGGCGGTGGCGGCGAGGGCGGCGTTGGCGGTGGCGGTGGCGGCGAGGGCGGCGGCGGTGCGTGGGCCGCTCTCAAAGCGGAGCGTGGCGCGGGGCTCGAGCAGCTGCTAGCCGAGCTGCGCGCGGCGCCGCGGAGGCTCGTCGTCGCCAACTTTCACCAGGTGCGAAGCCGAGATCCCGACCTGTCCGCGACACCTTGCATCTCCCAAGCCGCCTCACCCCTCCCCTCCTCTGCCCTCCCCTCCCCCTCCCCTCCAGGGTGTCCTTGGCCACCGGCCGTTCGGAGGCCACTTCTCGCCGCTCGCCGCCTACCACGCCCGGTCTGACCGCTACCTCGTGCTCAACGTGTGGCCGCACACCCCGCCCGCCTGGTACTCTGCCGCGTCGCTCTGGGCCTCCCTCCTCGGCACCGACGCCGAGTCTGGGCTGCCGCGCGGGTGGGCTGTCGTCGAGCCTCCAGTGCCGCGCCCCCGCTGCGAGTGAGACGCTCTTCGGTGGGAGACGGGGTAAACGTGACTGCTTCTCTCTGCGTGTGCATGTACGTAAGTCTATTGCGTGACTGTTGATTCTAGAATTATTTTCCTGCCCAAAAAAAGAGTCCAAGCGGGAGCGGGGCGGGGGGGGCACCTGTTCCTTTTTGTAGGCTAGGGGGCTTCCGGACTGTCTGCTGTGACCATTCGAGAGAGAGTTGTTTCATGTCGGTGTGTCTCGCGCCTTG
Source organism: Emiliania huxleyi CCMP1516 (assembly GCF_000372725.1). Taxonomy (NCBI): domain Eukaryota; phylum Haptophyta; order Isochrysidales; family Noelaerhabdaceae; genus Emiliania; species Emiliania huxleyi. Next base: position 618,195 of record NW_005201287.1, on the reverse strand, counting down.
GGCGTTTTTGCATTTGGGGGGGGGGGGGGGGGCTCTTTTCCCAACAAGAGCACCACCGCTCTTGGAGCGCCGCCACCACCCACCCAGAACACGCTGCAAGTTTTTCCAGGCCCCAAATGATGTGTGAGTGTTAGAGTTGTTTGGTATTGGTATTGGGTATTGCTAAAAATAATTTCGCTCTTTCTTTGTGCGAGGGATTCGCCAAATCTTTTTGACCGCGCAAGATATGAAGGGTGGCTAAGGGCTCTGCCCGCAAGGCGCCCGCGTCGCAGACGCGGTTACCATTGACAAATCTGCAATATACCCCCACACGAACAAATAGCAAAATCCGAATACCGTGCAGAAACCATGTGATCTCGGCCGTGGACGGGGGCAAGAACGTCGGCCAAATCCGTGCTAGGGAAAGCTGATCGAGCCCAGCGTGCCCGCGGCCGCCTCCCGCGCAGCACCGCCGCTGGGGACGACACGCTGCGGAATCGGATCGAGCCCATGCACCGGGCAAAGAAGGACGCTGCAGAAGCGGCTGGAGAGGCAGCCGGCGCCTGCCGTCACAACGAGTCCCAGCGCTGGTTGGACATGCGCGTCGGCTCGCCCGAGGACTGCTATCGCGACCCTCCCGTCGTGCCGCAGCCTCCGACGAGCTCTGCAACCGAGGAGAGTGAGGGTGCGCCTCCCCTCACTGCTGGCCTGGCTGCGCACCGCCCCACAAAGCACCCCCTCGAGCATCTCTACAAGTACAAGTACAAGGGCGACCTTCTCCAAGTCGTCAACGCGCCCGGCGGCTCCGGCAAGACTTTAGCCTTGGCCACCCTCCTTGCGGAGCAGGAGGATATCCGCTCTCGGTCGGCAACGTGGCAGCTAGTCGAGGGACTCGGTAGTTGTGACCCCCCTGAGTGAGGACAGGAGAGAGAGAGGCTTTTGTGGTGTTGGTGTACGCAATAACGGGACAGGGTAGTCGTTCTCTCTAGCTCCCCTTCTAGCTCTTGGCATGAGCTGCGCCCTGTGTCCGACCCCTTTTGCGCAGCAACACCTTAAACTTTCAGGCCCTCCGAATTCGGGTCGGAGCGTAGCGGAGGGCCCCGAGTTTGAAACCAGGGCGACGGACGCTTGCGTCCAGCCTCCAACAACGCCTCCCCGGCGCAGAGGGGCCCCCGGAGGGATGCTCAACCGCTCCACGCCACGCCGCTTGCGGCGGTCCTATTCCCAGCTCCGCTGAGGGCCCGCGCGTTATACCGAACTGTACCATGGCCTCGCCCAACGCTGCCCGCCGCCGCCGCACCGATGGCCTCCCACCGCATCGGCGCGCGCGTCGCGGGCCTCTCGCCAGCGCAGCTGTGCGCCATCATCGAGGCGCAGGCGGGCGCGAGCGACGCCGCGCTGCGCGTGGCGGAGGAGCACACCGCACGGCTCGTGGAGCAGCCCGAGTGGGTGCTCTCCGAGGTCCTCCTCTCGCCGGACCTCGCCCCGCACATCCTCGCCCAGCTGCCGACCAAGGAGTACGCCTCCCATCAAGGGGACGTGCCGCGCGTGGCGCCGCGGATGGAAGGAGACGCTGAAGAAGCGCGAGAGGCCGCGCCTGACCGTGATCGGTGGCAACGTCAACGGCTTTTCCGTGAACTCGCTGGAGCGGTACGACCCGTCAACAAGCGCGTGGGAGGCGGAGGAAGCTGTGGCGCCGATGCCGCCGGCACGCACGAATGCCAGCATGGCCATGCCGGCATACTTTCGCACGAATGCCGGCATGGCGGTGCTCGATAGCAAGCTGTACGCGGTGGGAGGTTTCATCGATGAAGACGATCCTTCCAACTCTGCGGAGCGGTACGATTTCGCTACAAAGGCATGGGAGGCGGTGGCGCCGATGGCGTTGGCTCGGTATCAGCCCGGCGTGGCGGTGCTCAACGGCAAGCTGTATGCTGTCGGAGGTTTCAACCGCGACGACGGCGGAGTCCGCCTCAGCTCGGTGGAGCGGTACGATCCCGCGACAAACGCGTGGGAGGAGGTGGCGCCGATGGGTTCGGGGCGGCAGAGTCCCGCCGTGGCGGTACTCGACGGCAAGCTGTACGTTGTGGGCGGATGGGGCAACGGTTTTCATGACTGCCTTAGCTCAGTCGAGCGGTACGATCCCTCGGCAAACGCGTGGGAGGTGGTGCAGCCGATGGCGTCGACGCGAGACGACGCGGTAGCCGCACTTCTCGACGGCAAGCTGTATGCTGTGGGAGGCTACATGACCACGGTGCCCCTCTCAGCTCGGTCGAGCGGTACGATCCGGCGCTTGATGAGTGGGAGGCGGTGACGCCGATGATGGAGGAACGGTTTGATCACGCCGTCGCGGTGCTCGACGGCAAGCTATACGCTGTGGGCGGGCGCAACGAAGACGGCTACCTCAGCTCGGTCGAGCGGTACGACCCGGCGTTGGAAGGTTGGATGCGTGGGAGGCAGTGGCGCCGATGGCGAGGGCTCGGGGGGATCTCGCTGTTGTGGTGTTGTCTTGATGTAGGCGGCTGTATGCCGCCATAACACTCAGCCGCACCGCGCCTCCGTTCCGTGCCGTTAGTCGGTAAGCTGACTCTCTGACTCGTGACTGACTCCACCGGGAAAGACTGTGAAAAGAGTAACCTAACGACTAACGTGGTTCCAATACGGCTTATAAGCACATTACAGCTTTCAGTTTCACACGATTAATCCTATTATAATGGCGCTCCCTGAAAAACTCATACAGAGGCTCTCTACACACGCTCACAGAGACACCTCGCACGGCTATACGCCCCACGTGGTCGCCACCTCTGCATCCGTAAAGTAGATGGACGCCACCAGCCACGTGCACGAGAAGCCAGAGGTGGCCGCCAGTACGACGGAGACGAGGTAAGCGCCGCCGATAGCGACGACGGGGAAAACAAAGACCTCGGTGGATCGGAGGAAGGGGAGCTCGTTGTAGCCGAGAAAGGTGAGGTAGCAGTAGGCGCTGAGGGCGGCAGCATACCTGGCGGGAGGGGAAGGGGGTGGAGACCGGAGGACGGGAGAGGAGAGATCGAGGGAGGGAGGCAGGGAGGTAGCTATTTAGGGAAGGAGGCAGTGACGGCGGCTAGCTAGAACGCCAGTATGCATCTACGGACTCAGGTATGGATTATCTTATGTACCTATTGATTAATCTCATAAGAAAGTTCTATAAGGTGGTATACCTTATGCTTTACAGTCCGACTTCCTTTATAAAAATCTTTAAA